>NW_006408589.1:5671409-5677857 GCF_000296735.1 Chrysochloris asiatica
CTTCTGGGTGGACTCAAACCTTCAGCCTTTCAACTAGCAGCCCACCACATTACCTGCTCTCATAAGGAATTTCTCCTCCCAAACAAAACTGATGACATCATTCCCATTTCAGAGATAAGAAAACTGAGGATCCGCAGAGCTGAATAAACTGTTCCATACCTCACAGCTACCTAGAAGTACAGCCTGGGTTCAGACCCAAGTGTTTGAAAGCCATAGATACAATCTTCCCACCTCTACCACCCTCTTTCATGTGCCTGTACCATGCTTTCCAATGGGGAGTGACCCATCACCACCACTGCTACAGTCCAGTGGGATGTCCCTCAAGGTATCTGGGCCCCTTCAACCCAGGCTGACCAATCACAGGCTCGCCTCCAGCAAAGGGACACCATGTTGATACAATTGGAATTGATTTGTCTCAAGATATTGTCCATTTTTCCAACTTCCTGGATCCAAAAGCTCCCTGTCCTTTCTGAGACCTCCCACTACTCTGTGGAGGCTGCAAGCCCACCATTCCGGCCAGCGCGATCTTTGTATTAACGTTGAGCTGTATGCTTCTGGCGTGTGCAACTGAACAACTGGTTCACACCCTGCCTCTCCCAATCAGCTTAGAAGATCCTCCAGGGTATGGTCTTGCCTCACACTGCTTTTATACCTCCTTGGCCTGGCTCTGGGGGTCCCTGTTGGTAGTGGTGGTTGTGTGCCCTGGAGTCAGTTCCAACTCATAATTGACCCTGTATAGGGTTTCCAAAGCTGTAAATCTCTATGGGAGCAGAAAGCCTCATCCTTCTCCTGAGGAGTATCTGGTAGATTCTAACTGCTGACTTTGAGGTTAGTAGACCAACTCATAACCTACTGTGTTATCAGGGTTCCTTGACTGGGTGTCCCTAGGTGATGCAAAAGGTTAACAACTTGGCTGCTAAACAAAAAGGTTGGTGCTTATACAGAGTCACCTCAGAAAAAAAGGCCTGAAGATCAAAGAAGCAGTCACTGGAAACCTTACGGAGCACAGGTCTCCTCTGACACTCAAGGGGTCACCGAGTGATGAAGGCCACTCACTCACTGGCAACTGGTTTAGGTTATTTGTGTGTGCTTGGCACAGGAACAGACTTTCTGGATGGTGTGATCATTAGCAATTCTTAGTGTTTTCATTACATTTTTTGGTCATTTTATACAGTAAACAGGTTTGATTTTTTTTGAAATAAGTAAACTAAAGAATCCTCAAAAAGTATCAAGAAGGAATCATTACTTCCCATATCTTTCTGTTTATCATGGAGCATTCAGGAGTTTGTGTAGGGGTTTTCAGGCAAGCCTCCCTCAATGGGCCACTCACTACAGACTCTCCAGTTGTAGTTGTTAGTGCCATTGAGTCAGTTCTGACTCATAGTGACCCTTTATAGGGTTTCTGAGGAGCAACTGGTGGGTTTGAATCACTGACCTTGTGGCTCAAACTGACCTTGCAGTTTATCTGACCTTGTAGTGCTTATCTACAACATCACACCAGGACTCCCAGAAAGCCCCAGAAATGAATAGGGGTCCCTGTTTAGGAGTCTGAGACTGGAGAGACCCTCTTCTGTGCAGGAATGCAACATACCTACTGGAAAATATAATGCCAATTTTTCAACATTTGTTTTAAATACATACAAGGGGCTTCAAAAAGTTCATGGAAATAGTCCATTATCTTTTCATTCCATTTTCTACAATTTTTTTGAAGCTCCCTTGTGTGTGTGTTATCCTAAATGCAGAAGCTCTACTTTTTAATTATACTACCTGCTCTGGCAGCATAGTGGTTACGAATCAGGCTGCAAACCACAAAGTCAGCTGTTCGAAACTACCAGCTGTTCCGCGGGAGAAAGATGAGGCTTTCTGCTACCGTAAAGATTTACAGTCTCGGAAACCCTGCTCAGGGTCGCTATGGGTCGGAACCGACTCGACGGCACTTAACAACAACAACCTAACTTTAAAAGGAGCTCTTGTAGCATAGTGGTTTTGAGTCAGGTTGCTAATTTCACGGTCAGCAGTTCAAAACTACCAGCCACTCCTCAGGCTAAAGATGAGGCTTTCTGCTCTTGTAAAGATTTACAGCCTCGAAAACCCTATACAGGGTCTCTATGAGTCAGAACCAACCCACATAATCACAAAACCACCACCATATTACTTTAATGCGTGTTGTCTGTGTGGTTAAATAAAATTAGCTTTGAAAGCAAATTAGTAGAGATCTCGAGTAATACAGAAAAACATAAAGAAAATTACTATCACTTCTTTTCCCACCACCCAGTGATAGTATCAAAGCCAGAATGTACTTGGATTTCCTTTCAGGTTTTTTGGAGTTTTTTCCTATGCTATATTTTCAGTGTCTTTTATTTTCTCTCAGGGTTTCATTCTCATTTATTCTTAAAGCCACCATTTTTAATCATTTTCACAGATGAATGCTAAGTTGTTTTGTTGTTTAGAGCTGGTTTCCACTCAGAGCAACCCTGTATGGGGTTTCTGAGGAGCAACTGGTTGGTTTGAAGCACTGACCTGTGGTACTCAGTCCAGTGTTGATCCAACAGCGCCATACCAGTCACACTGTCAAGTTCTCTTTATTGCATACTCTTGAGGCACACACCCTCCTAATTTGTTCCATTTGCTGACTCTCAGTTAGGGTCAATCATTTCCTTTATGTGGTTTGCATTTTTTTATTATAACCTCATCTTTCTCCAGGGCTGTGTTTTCTGTGGGAATCCTATGTGCCCTAAGGGGAACTGTCTTTGAAAAGCAATTTTGCCTTTGTCTTGCTGGCACTCCTGGGTTTTCACTACAGTTGTCTCTCCATATCATAGGGGACTGGTTTCAGGACCACCAATAGATTACAAACTCATTTGAACTGCAAGGTCAGTGATTCAAGCTCACCAGTGGCTCCTTGGAAACCCTAAACAGGGTCACTATGAGTTGGATTATTCTTATCAATGGAGAAAAGATTGAAGTTGTCAAGGACTTCATTCTTCTTGGATCAATTATCAACACTCATGGAACCAGCAGTCAAGAAATCAAACGACATATTGCATTAGGCAAATCTGCTGCACAAGACCTTTTTAAAGTGTTGAAGAGCAAAGATGTCAGCTTGAGGACTAAGGTGCACCTAACCCAAGCCATGATATTTTCAGTAACCTCATATGCATGCGAAAACTGAACAGTGAATAAGGAAGACTGTAGAAGAACTGATGCTTTTTGAGTTATGGTGTTGGAGGAGAATATTGAAAGTGCCATGGACTGCCAAAAGAACCAATAAATCTGTTTTGGAAGAAGTGCAGCCAGAATGTTCCTTGGAGGCCAAGATGGCCAAACGTCATCTCTCATACTTCAGACATATTGTCAGTAGGGACCAGTTACAAAAATGAGAAGAACATCATTTTTGTTAAGGTGGAGGGTCAGAGAAAAAGAGGAAGACCCCCAACGAGATGAATTGACTAAGTGGCAGCATCAATGGACTCAAGCGTGGCAACAGTAGTGAGGTTGGTCCAGGATTGGGCAGTGTTTCGTTCTGCTGTGCATAAGGTCACCATGAGTTGGTACTGACTTGATGGCACCTAACAACAACAACAACAACAACAACAAATGGATCAGAATTGACTCAACAGCACTTAACAACAACAATAGATACCAAAATCTGTGGATGCTCAAGTCCCTTATATATAAAATGGTGTCATATGTGTATTGCTGTTGTTACTGCTAAGTGCCATCGAGTCATTTCGACTCCTAGCTACCTTGTATAGGATTTCCAAGGAGCAGCTGGTGGGTCTGAACCACTGAGCTTGTGATTTGCAGTCCAGAGCTTGTGATTTGCAGTCCAGTGCCAGGAGTCCATCATCTATTCACATCCTCCTATGGTGTGGTGCTGTATGACAAGCACTTGACTGCAAGGTGGGTGTGAACCACAACTGCCTTATATGCATGGACAATAAATAGGGAAGAAGAAGAACTGATGCATTTGAATTATGGTGTTTAAGAAGTATATAGAAGTTGCCAGAGAATGAATGAATCCATTTTGAAAGAAGTATAGCCAGAGTGCCACATGAAAGTGAGGATGGTATGAGACTATGTCTCATTTACTTTGGACATGTTATCAGAAGGGACCAGTCTCTGGTGAGGGACATCATGCTTAATAAAGTGGAGAGTCAGGGAAGAAGAGGAAGACCCTAATGAAATGGACGAACACAGTGGCTGCAACAACGAGCTCAATCATGACACCAATTGTCAGACTGGTGCAGGACCAGGCGGTGTTTCGTTTTTGTTGTATAATAGGTCAGAGCCTAATCAACAGCATCTAACAATACAACAACATCTTGACAAGATCCGATTGCCATGTAGTTCTCTCGCAGAGACATTGGGTGGGTTCAAGTGCTGAACACACAAACATTGTACCACCAGGACAACATTATGCTGGGATAAGAAAACAAGCCCAAATTCTCAATGAGAATTTTCCTGTTTTCCATTCTCACAGTTGCTCATCAAGCAGTGGGTCAAGAAGGCTTTGGAATGGAATTTCTCACCAGAAACTGCCTGGTCAGCAGGGTTTGTGACTTCACACAATAAAGGTTGATTTCTCACACATGTTCCATGTCCATGGATTGGCTGGGAACTCCATTCCCTGTGTCTTCATTCTGGGGCCCAGGCTGATGGGGGAAAGCGACTCTCTTGAACATTCACTTATGTGCTCTGGAAATATTCAGTGAACAATAGGAACAGGGAAATTCCTTTTTGTGCTGTTTTATTTTGGCATCTCAGTTCAACTTGCTCACCGTATGCATATCAAAGCTCTGCCCATTATCCCCAAGGGTTTTCCCTGTATTTATTTTTAGTTTTGCTGTTGTTAAGAGCCTTCTAGTCAATTCTGACTCATAGCGACCCTGTATAGGGTTTCCAAGGAGTGGCTGGTGGGTTTGACCCACCGACTGTGATTAGCTGTCCAGTGCTTATCCTACAATGCCAAATTAGGACTCCAATATTTTTAGTTTAGTGTATCTAACATTTTTATTCTATTTAACACTTCTGGATGTTTCTACTGGTTGTGATGAGAAAGCGGAGGGGGAGTTACCAGTCCCGTCTGCCATGCTGTCAGAAATATTTTCTTTTAAGATTGAGAACATGCTATTTTGTACCCTTCTCATTTAACAATACATTACAATTACTTTCCCATAACCTTATGGAATGGTGGAACAAATGGTCATTAGCTGAAAGTTTGGAACTTTGAGTCTACCCAGGAGGTACCTCATAAGAAAAGCCTGAGTATCTAGTTCCAAAGTCATTGAAAGCCCTATGAAGCACAGTTCTTCTCGGGCATACAGTCAGACTCAAATGGCAATAGGTTTGGTATTTTGCTTTTTACCTTTTAGATTTTTCAGGAGTTACAGTTTTTAATTGCTGCAAAGTCATCAATCAAGTGGCGCTTCCCTAACTTCTTTAACTGGTTCCCTTAGTTGAACATTTAGGCAGTTTCCAAGTTTCTCCCTGTTATCAGAAGGGATGCCATGACATCCTTATAGACAGGGGTGATTTTGAAAATATCTAACTAGCTAGAATGCTCTGGGTTTGGGTGCAAGCATTCAGAATGGGCAGTGGTCACGCCAGCCCTGTGAATCTCCCCTGAGGAATAGCTCTGAATTACATGTTTATCTTTGCACACCCTGCTGATTTCCCCTAGATAAACTCCAAGAAGTGGAACTGTAAGTGGCCCAAGGGATAAGCAAACATTTTAAGACTTTTGACACCTCTTTCTAAATTACTCCAATCTTATTCTCACTTAGAAAAGCTTCCTGTTTTCCATTCTCACAGTTGCTCATCAAGCAGTGGGTCAAGAAGGCTTTGGAATGGAATTTCTCACCAGAAACTGACTGGTCAGCAGGGTTTGTGACTCCCTATCAAAGCTGATAAGACTTGACAGGGTGTCTGAGATTCCCTGGGATAAGTCTGAGCAAAGGAAGTTGGATACATGGGTATCAGGTGATTAAACATCCTTCTGCCTCCACAGGGAGGGGCCTGTGAGCCCATGAACAGAAGAGGTCCCCAGAGAAGACATGGTGGAGTCCCCTAAGAGCATCATCGCTGATGTCTGGGCTCAAATTGGCTCCTTTTGAAGGTACAGTGACTTTGGCTAAGTCAATCTCTTTGAGCCTCAGTTTTCTTATCTGTAAAATGGGTATTCACACCACCTCCCAGCGATGAGAAGATAATGTGTGTTGAGAAGATAATGTGTGTTGAGAAGATAATGTGCATGTCTCCCAGGGAAATGGCAATAAAGAAAAGATAGGGGTGAGACAAAGGAAGATGGTGACAGCAGCAATTCAGGCATATAAAGACAGGCTTAAAAAAAAAAAAAAAATTGCCATCAAGTTGACTTGAACTCATGGCAGCCCCATGTGTGTCAGAGTAGAACTGTGTGCTCTGTAGGGTTATCAATGGCTGATTT
>NW_006408589.1:5677957-5694044 GCF_000296735.1 Chrysochloris asiatica
TTTTTTTTTTTTTTTTTTAAGGTCACCAGGACTTTCTTCCAAGGCACTCTTGCCTGAACTGGAACCTCCAACAGTTCAGTTAGCTCAAACCACGAGGAATTCCAAAGACAAACTTGCCAAACCTTTCCCAGGTGAGTGTTGTTCTTCCACAAGGGTACTGAGCTGAAGTGATGGAGAAGGAGCCAAGACCTCAGTGTGTGTGGCATGAATCTGCCCACCCAGAGGCCTCATATCCCTCCCTAAGGATCTCTCCTTACTGTGGCCTCCAAGGCCCCACGTGTTCTGTTCTCTATGGCCTCTCTCATCCTTTCTTCCTACACTAGGCCAGCCCCCTTGAAGTTCTTCAAACACACCCACTACCTCCAGCCTCAGGGCCTCTGCACTAGCTGTTCTCCCTACCTGGAATGCTCAGTCCAGTCAGGCCTCAGCTCAAACATGGTCTCCTCAGGCCCTGTGAATAATTGGTGATGCATGGGTCTCTTTTGGAGTCTTTCATAATCCCTGGAAAAAAGAAAACTTTTGCTGTCTTGTTTTGATCCCCTGATTTGACCCCCTTCTGTGGTTGAGACACCCAGTCTTAATCCTGCAGCTGATTTCAGCAGGTGGTCCAGGAGGCCTGTCCATCAGAGCCCCAGAGGAAAGAATCTCCCACGAGTGTGCTCAGCCAATGGGCAGATCAGCCCTGCATTTCTCCTAGGGATCTTCAGACCCTAGGACTATTTCCCGGGGTGGAATTCTCAGTCTGATTCCCAGCCAATGCACAGTTACCACCAGGCTGTCAGTGAGGCGTGTGTGTTGCTATGATGCTGAACAGGTTGCAGGGAGCTTCCAGTCTGAGAGACTAGAAGGAACGTCTTGGTGATCTACTTCTGAAAACCAGCCAATGAGCCTGATCCAAAACCAATCATAGGGATGGTGCAGGACTGGGCAGTGTTTTGTCTCACTATGCATGGAGCGGACTTCACAGCAACTAACAACAATAGCTGCCCCAGTGAACAAACCCTGACTAATTGTTCTTATAAACTAAGCACTCACTGTCACTGTGTGATTTGGGCAAGTTGTGACATTTCTGTTTCCTCGTTCATAAAGTAATGGGTCTTGTTCTCTGTTATAAAATGTGGGTTCCAGGAGCTATGATCCCCAAAGAGGTGGTTTTTAACCTCGACATCCAGGACAGATAGCTCAGCTCTGATGTGTGTGCACACAAGGGCTTCCATTCTTACCCACTGAAATTCACCTCACCTTCCAACCTCAACCTCGCAGGTCCAGAACAAGGACATGTTCCTGGGACCTTGAAGCCATGTCCTCCTCCACTTTCAGAACATACAGTAGCCAGGGAAGTTGACTGACTGTACTCCAGGCTTGACTCTCAACTGATCCGGCCAGTTAAAGTGTTCTGGCCCCACCAACTTAATCTGTTCAAGGGAGGAGAGGGCCTGTGGCCCACAATGGTCAGTCAGAGGGAATCTTTTTATTTATTTATTTTTAAATATTTTATTGTGAATTGAATGAAGGTTACACAGAGCAGATCATCATAACATTCAACAAATCATACATTTAGTTTCATTACAATGATTGCAGTCCCCTCCACGTACCATCAGTTAACAGTATTTACCTCTTTTCACTTTAACTCTTGCATTCCTCCCTGTGTCTCCCACTATTTTCATCTTTCTCTTGCCATCCTCCCTTTTGTAATACATTGCCTTCCTTGTCACCCGAGTTAGCATGTGTCTACCCTCTAACCCGTGAATAATTTTCCCTTCCCTCCCACTCCTGTAAACCCTCGTAGAATGTTTCTTTTATCAAGAAAACCTTTTCTTAACTTCACAACAGTGGCCTCATACAGCATTTTTCTTTTTGTGATTAATTCCATTCAGCAAAATGCCCTCCAGGTTCATCCATGCTATGAGGTGTTTTGCAGATTCATCATTATTCTTCAACACTTCATAGTATTTTATTGTGTGTATGTACCAAAATTTGTTTTACCATTCTTATGTTGGCAGGCATTTAGGCTGTCTCCATCTTTTTCCTATTGTGAATAGTGTTGCAATGAACATAGGTGTGCATGTACCTATATGTGTCACGGCACTTATTTCATGAGGATGCATACCAAGTAGAAGGATTCCTGAGCCATATGGTATTTCTATTTCTAACTTTTGGGGGAAGTACCGTACCATTTTCCAAAGTAGTTGCACCATTTTATAGTCCTATCAGCAATGTAGGAAGATTCCACTCTTTCCACACCCTTGCCAGCTTTTGCTGTTTTCTGCTTTCTTGAACTTTGCTATTAATGTTGGAGTAAGATGCTATCTCACTGTTGCTCTGATTTGCATCTCTATTAGGAAGCCCAATCCAGGGTCTCTATGAGTCGGAACTGACTCTGTGGCACTTAACAACAACAATCACTAATGATTGCAAGCATTTCTTCATGTTTGTTGGCCACCTGAAAGTCTTCCTTGGTGAAGTGTCTGTTCATGTTCTCTGCCTATTTTTGAATTGCATTATTTGTCTTCTTATTGAGGTGTTGAAGTGTTCTATAAATTTTAGAGAGTAAGTCCTTTATCTGATGTGTCATCACCAAATCTTTTTCCCAGTCTGTTCATTTTCTTTTTACTCTTTCGGTGAAATCCTTTGATCCACATAAACGTTTCATTTTTAGGAGCTTCCAGTTATCTGTTTTCTCTTCTGTTTATGTGTTTTTAGTTATGTTTGAAAGTATATTTATGTTGTGTATCAGAGGCCCTAAGTTTGTCCCTATTTTTCATTGATGATCTGTATAGGTTTAGGCTTTGCATTTAGGTCTTTATTTCACGCTGAGTTCATTTTTTTTTTTCTTTAAGATTTTATTGTGGATTGAGTGAAAGTTTACAGTGCAGAACATCAGTTTTGCATTCAACAAATCATACACCTTGCTTCATTACAAAGATTACAATCCCCTCCATGTATCATCAGTTAACAGTATTTCTCTCTATTCAATTGAGCTTTTTATTTAAAAAAAAAACAAAAAAAACACTCAGGCATATATAATAATTTACACCTCCAAAGGGCACATTCTGCAAAGTCTGCCTCCTGGCCACTATCTTTCAGTCCCTCTCTTTCCATGAATCTAGAGTCCTCAGCTGCTCCCTCTGTCCATGTCCTCATCTCTGCCTCCATCTCTGGTGGCGCTGCTTCTCTGGATAAGGTACCGCATTCTGTTTCTGCTCTTCTCCCTTGATGGGCCTAGAGTCCTTTGTTTCTGTACTGTAAGATTAACTGTTCCCCCATTTTTGTTACAAAATTTCTACCTTTACAGTTGTGACACTCACAATTAGTCACTATTGAATCATAAGAATCTTATCCCCCATCTCTTTTCACCAGACCCATCTAGACAAGATGAAAACTATTCAGTGGGGACTTTTTATTTCCCCCCACACTTTTTTTTTAATCTTTTATTATAAATTATGTGCTAGTTTACATGGAAGAACATTAGTTTTACATTCATCCTATCATATATTGTTTCATCAACCACCAAAAGGGTATACCCTGCAAGCCTGCCCCCGAGTTCATTTTTGTATATGATATGCGATACAGGTCTTGTTTTATTCTTCTGCAGATGAATTTACAGTTTTGCCCACACCATTTGTTGAAAAGACTATCTCTTCCTTATTTAATGCAGTTTGCCCCTTTTTGAAAGATCACCTTACTGTAGGTGGATAGATTTACTTCTGGGTATTCAATTCTGTTCCACTGATCTAGGTGTCATTCATTGCCCCAGTACCATGCGGTTTTGACTACTGTGGTTGTGTAGTAGGTTTTTAAATTGGAAAGTGAGAGTTCTGACATTTTGTTCTTTTTAATAATACTTTGTTTATACAGGGCCTCTTTCTTTTTCATATAAAGTTTGTTAATTCGTTTTTCCATGTCTTTAAAGAATGATGCTGGAATCTGGATTGGGATTGCGTTTTATCTATAGATTGATTTGGGTAGTGTTGGCATTATTGGGATTACTTTATATCTACAGATTGCATTGGGAAGTGTTTTCACAACGTTAATGAGCAGAGTATATTCCTCCATTTCTGCAGGTCTTTTTCTTTTCTTTGTTCTTTTTGTCGTAGGGTTTTGTAGTTTTCTTTGTATGTTGTAGTTGTTGAGTGCCATTGAATCAGTTTCAAGTCATCGTAACTCGGCATATGGTTTCTGAATAGCAGCTGGTGAGTTTGAACCGCCAACCTTGTGGTTTGCAGTCCACGGCTGATCCTACAGCGCCACACCAGGAGTCCTTTCTTTGTACAGGTCTTTTGTTTCTCTGGTTAGAATTATTCCCAAATATTTCACTTTTGGATTGGCTATTATAAATGGCATTGGTTTCCTTTCCAGGGTTCTCTGTATTAGTATAAAGGAATCCAACTGATTTTTTTAATGTTGATCTTATACCCTGCCATGGTGTTATGGGATAATACACTGAGCCACAAGGTCAGTTTCAATTGCAAGGTTGACAGTTCAAACTCACCAGCCGTTCCTTGGAAACCCTATACAGGGTTGCTATGAGTCGGAACCAACTCAAAAGCACTTAGCAATAACACTTCTTTCTGAGTCTTTGGGATTTTCTATGTATAGTATCATATCCTCTGCAAGTAGAGAGAGTTTTACTTCTTCTTTGCCAATTTGGATGCCTTTATTCTCCCTTTTATTTTTGCCTTATAGCTCTGACTAAGACTTCCAACACAACATTGAATAGGAGTGGTGGTAATGGGCATCCTTGTTTGGTTCCTGTTTGCAAGGGGAAGGCTTTCAGTTTCTTACCGTGGAGAGTGATGTTGGCTGTTGGTTTTGCATTGTTGTTGTTGTTAAGTGCCATCGAGTCGGTTCCGACCCATAGCGACCCTGTACAGGGTTTCCGAGGGTGTAAATCTTTACGGGAGTAGAAAGCCTCATCTGGTTTTGCATAGAGACCCTTAATTATGCTGAGGAATTTCCATTATGTTCCTATTTTTGTTGAGTTTTTTATCAGGAATGGGTATAGGTTTTTGTTAAATTCATTTTTCTGCATCAATTGATATGATCATGTGATTTTTCCCCTTCCTTTTATTTATGTGATGGATTATGTTGATTGCTTTTCTAATATTGAACTATCCCTGCATATTGTTGTTGTTAAGTGCCGTTGCATTGATTTCGGTTCATAGCGACCCTGTATAGGGTTTCTGAGGAATGTATGATGGGTTTGAACTGCCAACCTTGTGGTTAGGAGTCCAATGCTCATCCCACAGCACCACACCAGGACTCCATACCTGGTATGAATCCCACTTGGACGATGTACTATTTTTGTGATATGTTGTAAGAGCCTGCTGGCCAGGATTTTGTTGAGAATTTTTACATCTATGTTCATGAAGGATATTGGTCTATAATTTTTCTTCTTAGTGATGTCTCTGCCTGGTTTTGGTAGTAGGTTACGCTTGCTTCCTAAAATGAATTTGGGAGTTTTCTGTCCTTTTGTCATAATGAATCTTGAGGCTTTGCTAGAAATGCAAGAGAGAGGTGTTTGCTCTTTTTTGCGTTACATGAAGGAAGAAAGTAGTAACTCCCGGTGTTGCTGGTGACTTGGGACAACAGAGGGAATGTCTACCCAATAACGGGGTGATTGTTGTTGTTAGCTGGCATCGAGTCAGTTCCACCTCATGGTAATCCCATGTGTTTAGAGTAGAACTACATAAAGTTTTCAAGGCTGTGACATTCCAGAAACTGATTGATCACCTGTCTTCTGAGGTGCTTCTGGGTAGGTTTAAACTGCCAATCTTCCAGTTAACTTAATGCTTAACCATTTGCACCACCCCAGGCTTCTCGAAAGAAGCCAACCCACAAAATAGAAAGAAACCCAACATTCCCCTCTGAGCTACTCTTGGACATCAGTTACATGAGCTTTTTAAAAAATTTTCTGTCACTTGCAACCAAAGGAATCCTAACTTAGAGTGGCACACAGCAGGCAGGCAGTAAACATTTCCTGTTGTTGGGAAGTGCCATCCAGCTCATAGCTACCCTGTATAGCGATTCCGAGAGCAGCTGGTGAGTTTGAGCTTCCGACCTTGCAGTTAGCAGTCCAGTGCTTATCCTACAGCATCACATCATTTATCAAACTGGTATTTCTCTAAGATCCCAGCACCAGATCTTGCACATGATAAGATTTGGGTTTAAAGAGCAGATCACCTCTGGCTGGTTGAGAAAATACTGTGTCAGGGACGTGACGTGGCATTGTCACCCCCCATTTGACTAGTAGGGAAAGGGAAGTTGCAGAGGTGACTTGTCTAGAAATGCAAAGTTGGAAGGTGGCTGAGCCAGGATTTAAGTCCAAGTTGATCTGATTAATAATTCCACAGACGTGAGATATGTGAGCATTCCCACTTCTTTGAGACTATCTTCTTAATTAAAGATGGTCTCTACCTCCCTTCAATATGTCCTGTACATGCACCTCTAGGTCACCTTTCTCTGCATGGTGGGGACCTGTTTGAGAAGCTCACAGCAGTCCCCAACACAGGCCTCCTCACTGAGACCCTCAGGGATTTGTACCCCCACATCAAATCTTGCCACTTCTTCCCCTCCTTTTTGTCACAGACCTCTGGGTAAGACTCTGGTCTCCTGGTTGTCTCTGTGTCAGTGCAGCTGGGATGGACCACCCCCTTCACACACCCCAAGGCACCCTTGTGTGGCCCCACAAAGAACGGAGATCTTTACTTACTCTAGAGGCAAAGTTCAGGCATCTGGACCAAGTACCTGGCCATGAGGCAGCATCTGAAAAATGAAGCTTCCCACTTGTCAAGCATCTGATACATGCCAGCTATCAGGGAAACTGTGATGGGCAGGGCAAAGGTCATGCTGCTTCCCTTGTGAAGCTTACAGTCTAACAACACCAAACAAGTGCTCAAGGTGAACAGCGACCTCCATACACACAACCACAATGCAATATTGATTTGTATTCATACAGGCAAGTAGGTATAGGGTCCCTGAGTGGTACAAATGGTTAGTGCTTACCTTGTTGATGTTGTTAAATGTCGTCAAGTCCGTTCTGACTCACAGTGACCCTGTATAGGGTTCCCAAAGAGCAGCTGGTGGGTTTGAACCATTGACTTTCCAGTCAGCAGTCCAGTATTGATCCTACAGCGCCACACCAGGACTCCTAAGTGCTTAAATCCTAACTAAAAATTTGGAGGTTTGAACTCACCCAAAGACTCCTAAGAAGAAAGGTCTAGGAATCTACTTCTGAAGGCTCACAGTCATTGAGCAGACGCAGCGGAACACAGCTGTACGCTGGCACACACGGGGTCACCATGAGTTGGAGAAGATTCGTGGCAAATGGTTTATGTTGCTGTTGTCATCTGCTGTCAAGTCAATTTCAACTCACAGTGACTCCATGTGACAGAGCAGCCCCTCCCTACCTCTAATCACCCAGCACTGGGAGATGGTGCACCCCATCAGTGCTCAGGAATTTCCTGAATTGCCTAAAGCATCATGAGAAAAAGCAGCTTCTCATGGTCTTTAAGCAATAGGAGTTTGGTGGGTGCCTTTGCATTTGCATTTGCATTTTTACATATTTGCATAACCAAGACACGGCATGGAGAAGGAAGAATGAGATTTCAAAGGGGAGAGGTCGTGGTGGTCCATTGGGTCTGATGCCTAGAAGAAATAGTTTCTGGATGAATCCAAACCCAGGGCTGAATAGTCCTTCGGCAACAATTATATTGTAAATATATACTTCTGTGTTTTAACTACATAAGGAACACATGAAAGAATCTCTTAACATTTCAAATAATCTCAATGGAGTTGAGGCCCTATCTGTTCCATGATCCCCACCACCCAGGGTCCTCCGGAAGGGATCAGCCTACTCCTTTGGCAAATATCCATTGGCTTTATGTTTCAGTAAATAGCAACACACTATAAATATGCTTCTGCAACATTTCTTTTTTCTCTTTCGTGGCAAGTCCTAGAGAGCTTTCTAAGTCGGTTCATGGAACTCTTTTTCCTTTTAAATTCTCCACCGAGTAGACTCTGCCTCATGACGACACCGTGTGCAACAGAAAGAAACACACCCCATCCTGCACGGTTCTCTTGGTCACTGTCGGGCAACTATTGTGCACTTTATAAAACTAAAATCCACTTTGAGGGGTTCCCTCACCCTCGTTGGCTCTCTACTTCTGCACACTTGATGCCCATCTCCCCCCATCCTGCAGCAATTGGTCCCTTCTGAGTCAGACAGTGAGTCAAACAATGTTCGGTGTCCATTGATTGCTTTTCTAAAGTAGATCACCAGGCCTTTCTTCCTACTATGACTTCATCTGGAAATTCTGCTGAAATCCATCCTCCATGGGTGACCCTGCTGGTATTTAAAATACCAGTGGCATAGCTTCCAGCCTCATAGCAACACACAAGCCACCACAGTACGACAAACTGACAGACGGGTGGAAATACTACACTGAACCATAATACTGATGTGCCTTGCATTGTATAAATTTAATGTGGGGATTGTTTAAAAAAATTATCAATTTACAAAGAAAAGATACCCCCCACACAAGGTGTATGTGTGTACACATACATCTCTCTGCCTCAATGTCTCCACTTCAGTTTCCTGCCTCTCTGTGGTCATTTCCACCATCTACGTTTTAAATGTATTCTTCCTTCCCTGGGGGTCCTACTGCCTCCATCTGGTTTCCTCTCCAGACTGTGAGTCAGCCTAGGGGCCCCACCTCCCCTTACCCTGCCCTGACACCCGCCTGCCTCCCAACTCCAGCTCCAAGCCTGTGACAAGAGAGCACACGTGACAGCATCAGAGCCTCCCGCTGTTGCCTTAAAATAGCAGCTCTGTCTCACTCCCATTCTCCTCTGAAGCAGCCACGGTTGGTTTTGTCTGGAACTGTCTGGAAATGGAAACAATGGGCCAAGCACACCAACTCTCAGAACCTGATGGCCTCACACAAAGGAAAATATCCTTTATCCCAAATGTCCTTTCTGATCACTGCAGAGATTAGGGAACAGAGAGGAGGTTCCAACAGGTCCCACCAAGTACTCACTCCCCTTTAGGAGGGGCATGGCCACCCTTGCCTTATCCTGATTTCCCACAAGTGGGTTACCTCCCCAAGGCACTCTGTCTAGTTTTGTCTCTAAACAGCTTTTTTTTCTACCTCATAGTAACACCTCACATCAGCTCATTGAGAAACACAAAAATCCATGAAGTAGGTTCTGCTATTAACCCCATTTGGCAGATAAGGAGACTGAGGCAAGTACTCTGGTGAACACAATGACTTTATAATGGCAGCCCTAACTACTACATCTTTGTATGGGGTGAAGATGACTCATCCCATTGACAGTGATGGCAAGAGGACTTTTCCAGAGGACTGTGGGGTATAGTGGGAGAGCTTTAATGGAGCCAGGGAGACATGGGTTCCAGTCACAAGCTTTCTCTTACCCCTTTGCACATGTTTCCTTCCAATGTCTGTAACATTTTTCCCACCCTACCTACTTGTCCACTTACCCTCCCTTGATTTAACTTTTCCCATACTGACCTTTTACCCTTCATGTTAGATTCACTCATTTTATTTATACATTCATTCACTCACAAAGTATGAATTTTTTACCTTTGATGTGCCAGGCACTGTCATCAAGACAAGCATAGCTCCCATGCCTGTGAGGTCTAAAGACCAGAGTTGGGCAGAGAGTGCTCAGTCAAGAGGTTGGCACATAATAGATTCTCTGGAAACGAATAAGCAGAGTGGAGGGGTTCTGGTGAAAAGCAGATGAGGGCATGGAGGGGGGTGGGTGTTTTGCACCTGGGGACACTGAGTGGGTACATGCCTCCATCAACCTCCTTTGCCTTGTCCAAATGCCCCTGAGTGCTCTCCTTCCAAAATGGTGAGAACAGAAACTGCCGTCCGCCTCCCCAAACCATTTCACAGAAAAATTACTGTGAAACCTCCCAACTCCTCAGTAGGGCCCAGGCTGCTCTGAGTTCTCCATGCTGTGGTTGCCATGGCAGCCAAGTGAGTTCCCGCCTGCCTGCCCACCCGGGCAGCCTGTGCATTTCATTAATTCATTCCTTATTTCTCTGTGGCCACTTGGTGCCAAGTCTTGTGCCAGGCCCTTGGGGAGATAGAAGAGATAAGGCACTTTCCCTGGTGCAGGTGCAGGTGCAGGAAGAAGCCTGAAAGGGGGAGGTTAGTGACAACACACATGCACATACAGACTCGTGTGCTCTGGACCACGTGCATACGCAAATGGGCAATTGAGGCAACATCAGTTGTGTTAAGGGGGAAGGGACACAAACATTATAAAACAAGACTCTGATGGCAAATGGAAGGGGACAGTACAAGAAGCATTAGGAGGGGGTTCTGTGGTGGTCACTGGAGCTTCCGAGTTGTCTTGTTATCTATTACCACATAACAGAAAGAGATAAATGGATGGCTGCCCTAGAGTCAACTCTGATTCCGACAATCTGATGAACAGAACAAAACGTTGCTTACTCCTGTTGTTGTTGTTAAGTGCCGTCGAGTCGGTTCCGACCCATAGCGACCCTGTACAGGGTTTCCGAGTGTGTAAATCCTTACGGGAGTAGAAAGCCTCATCTTTCTCCCGCGGAGCGGCTGGTAGTTTCGAAACGCTGACCTTACGGTTCGCAGCCCGATTCGTAACCACTACGCTACCAGAGCTCCTTTGCTTACTCCTGTATCAGAGTCTATATCACTGCATGTTCAAGTCCCTACATGATGCTCTCTTCCAGTGACTGATCTCTCCCAACGACATGTCCGAAGCAAGAGACTCAGACAAGGCTCTGCGTGATCCTGAGGGTTTACATTGATGGATTTATTTTTTTTAAATTTATTACTAGGCCTCTCCTTCTAGTCTGTTTTAGTTTGGAAGCTTGGCTGAAACCTGTCCACCAGAATTGTTGTTAGGTGCCGTCAAATCAGTTCTGACTCACAGCAACCAGAATCATAGCATCACGTAAGTCATCACAATACAACGACACTCTGTCAGACAGGTGGTGTGCCATCTAACAAAGTAGCCTTAAAGTAATAGACGTCTATCATCTCACATAGCTTCAAAGGGTCTGGAAACTGAAAGTGACGTTTCTAAGTAATTCTGGCTCCAGGTCTCTCAAGGGGAAGCAGTCAAGTTATTAACCATGAATAAGAAGGGACGTGAGTATCCACTTCTAAATAGTTGGTTGGAGACCTCAGTTCGCCACCACCTGGGTCTCTCCACAGAACTGTTCACAACACAGTTTTCCCCAGAATTAGTGATCCAAGGCAAAGAGAAAGCATGCAGGTGAGCAAGACAGCACCCAAAACCAAAGCCACCACTTTATATAACCTGATCTCAGAAGTGGCACATCATCACTTGCCCTGTGTTATTGGGCGCACTGTCCACCCCAGTATAATGTGAGATCACACAAGGATGTGAAGACGTAAAGGTGGACATCATTGAGGCCCATCTTGGAGGCTGCCTGTGACAGCAGCCTGTAATTATTTCCTTTTTTTAATTGCTAATTTATCTCCAATTTTCATCAGATGATCCCTTCCCAGCTCCAGGTAAGGAATCTGATGCATCTGAGTTAACCAGGTAATCCCATATTCTTAGCCTGAGATTGGATTTAAAATGTCTAGATGACCCAGTCCTGGCCAAGGGAACCTGAAGGGACGTCCGCAGAGGGGCTCCTGAGAAACCTTCTCCTCCCTGTTACAGGAAGAAAATTCCCACTTCCTCTCTGGATGTCATTATACATATTTGTCTAGAGCTGTAGCATGTTGAAGTTTTACAATGATGAGATGATTTATTGCCAGCTGTGGTGGCAAAGAGTTTCCCTCTTTGGGGATGGGCCCATGATGATCTATTGTACCTGAATTAACCAGCCCTGGAACAGTCACACCTCCTGAAGTCTTGATAAATGAAATGAGAAATACTGTTATGTACACAATCTTGGAACAATAGATACAAAGACAGAAACACATGTAGACATGGAGAGATACATGGACAGAGACACAGGTTGAGTGGGTGTGGGAGGGAGAAAGGGAGTATACCCCCAAATATATAAGAGGCTATTTGTACATGGGTATTTACTTTTCCTGCAAACAAAATTATGAATGTGGAGGAGCATACAGAGGGCAAAATGATAAAAACTTTGTAGATATTATCAAATGTCTGAAGGCAATGAGTTGCTGGGCCTAGGGGCTCAGAATCATAATCTCAGGGGACACCATGGCCAATTGGCATAACAGTCCACAAAGACAACGCTCAACATCCTACAATGAGTAGCATCTTGGATCTTAAAAGCTCACGAGCAGCCATCTAAGGTGCAACTATTGGTCTCTCCATGTGCAGAAGAAAGAAGAATGATGAAAACTGAGGATGCTTGGAACCAATTAGTTCAACGGACTAATGGAACATGTGAACATCAAGTCTCCACAACTCTGAGACCAGAACTAGATGGTGCCTAGCTACCACTACCAACTGCTCCAAAAGGAATAACATTAGATGGTCCTGGATAGAATAAAATGTAGAACAAAGCTCAAAATTATTTTTTAAAAAAGACCAGACTTGCTTGTCTGAGACTGAAGGAACCTGAGACTGACCATTGACCACCCTTCAGCTCTGGAAAAAAAACTCAGCCTCGTGGCCCAATTTTCAGCCAAGTGGTAGATAGGTCTATAGGGGGATAACAACACTAGTAAGGCATGCTCACCATGGAAAGGTCAGTCATTCAAAATCAAAAGGGCAACATTTACCCAAGGACAAAGTTGAGAAGGAATGGGAAGGCAGATGGAAAGGAAACAGGAACCGCAGGGGGGAAGCAGGATAACTGTTGTTGCACGGAGGGGATTGCAATCTTTGAGATGAAACAACGTGTATGATTGGCTGACTGTAAAACTGATGATCTAGTCTGTAAACTTTCACTCAATTCACCATAAAAGGTTTTTAAAAGGAAATGATAAAATGCTCATTGCCGAGACTCCTTTTCATTAAGTAGTCTGTGTGCAGAAAAAAGTATACTGACAGAAACAGGTACCTCACAGAGCATGGAAAGTCGGGGCAGGCTCTCAGGAGAACTGCCTTTAAGTTGACAGGGAATGATTAGGAATCCACAGGACTACCGGAAGAAGAAAGCATTCCAGACAGCAGGAAGAGCGTACCCAAAGCCCAGAGATTTTGAAGAACAGGGTCCCTTGTTTCTGAAGCCCAAGGCACATAGACGTGAGTGACAAAACAGGGGATGGTAGATGGTGCCCATTGCTGAGGTTAAATTGACAGATGGTTTGGCATTTTGGAAGGTCCCTCAGTGTGGATGGCAGTTTGAGGCAGGCCAAAGCAGAAGAGCTGTTCTACCTCCTGTTTGGACCTGTCCCAGACCAGAAGGGGACTCACTGCCCACGGGTGAGCATCAGGGTGGTACCAAAGCCCACCCCTAGCCATAGCAGCCACTCCACACCACCTTAAAGGGACTTCACTTGTTAGGAAGCACCACAATTGGAGCATACCATGCCGCTCCCTACTTAAAAACCATCCAGTGGTTTTCCATCATTGGAAAGTCCATCATTGGAGAGTCAAATCCAAATGCCTCATAAAGGCCCCATATGATTTCAGCTATTGTGGAAGTCCGTTTCCTTGAGTGCCTCCCTCACCCAGCCCACATCCCCGGCCTCTCCTGGTCCGATTCTCCTCCTCATCCAGTGTGCTCTAGCCCCCTAGTCTTCTTGATGCTCCTTGCCACCCTTGTGCCCATCTCTGGGCCTTTGCACATGCTGCTTCATTTCCTTCTGGTCTTTCTGTGACTTTATTTCAGCCTTCAGGTCTTAGCTCCATTATCCCCTTCTCAGAAATGTCTCCCTTGACCATTCCCATCCAAAGTAAGCCCCCATTCCCTGCTCCTCTCCATTTCATCACTCTCATTCCCTCTGGGGCTGATCTCATTCCTAATCTTGCATATTTATATTGTCTGTCCAGCTGGCTTTCTGCCATATTTCTTTCCTACTAAGTCCCTCAAGTCCTCGTACTACTGGTGGCATAGAGTGAGCACAAATACATGTCTTTTTCTGCCCACACTCACATTGTTGTCTTTATGTGAAACTCACAACACCGTCGCCCCTCACAGACATGGAGAGTCAGATATTCATTCATTTCCTGCATCTTCTTGTCATGATATCTGAATTGATACTGACAAATTCTACATGGAGCTTTGAGAAATCTGAATACAGTCCTCTCTATAGACATTTAACAAGACTTTGATACTTACCAATGTGATGTGATAACAAGTTTTGCACTTGCATATTCATTTACAGATTTTATCAGGCAGTCAATCATCAAACCTCTGGGCACTGTGGGAGTACAGACGTCTAAGGCTAAGTTCCCACCTTGAAGAATTAATGACCTAGACAGAAAGGTCAACTATAACTCCAAAGATAACAGGACAGAAAGAGTATGGGCTGTGGAGTCAGATAGGCTTTAGGTTCAAATCTAAGTCCTACCACTTACTGCTGTGTGATCTGGGAAATTTCTTGACCCTTCTGTGCCTCATTGTTCCTTGCCTACAGATGGGGAGTCCTAGTGCTATAGGATAAGCACTGGACAGAAAGGTTGGTTGAACTTCAAGGTCGACAGTTCAAACTTAACAGCTGCTCCCAGAAACCCTATCCAGGGTTGCTATGAGTCAGAACCACCCCACAGCACTTAACAACAACAACAATTGGGGATAGTCATTCTTAGCTACTTACATTCTAAGGGTTGTAAACACTTAGTTCAGTACATAGTCTGTCCTCAACAAAATGATCTTCAGTTCTTTAATTGTAACCAGTATACAACCCACTCCCGCATGTGGTTGCCTGTCAACAACCCACCAATCAAATAATACTCAAAAGCATACAAAACATTTATTATAGAAATTGTCGTTACAACCAGTTCTGGTAGCGTAGTGGTTGCGAATTGGGCTGCTAACCTTAGTTGTTATGAGTCGGAACCAACTCCATGGCACATAACAACAACTATATATATAATGGGAAGTAACAAGTGTTGTGGAGAATGTAGAGAAAATGGAACTCTTGTGCATTGTTGGTGAAAATATAGAATAGTGCAGTTCCTGTGGAAAACAGTTCAACAGCTCCTGAAAATGCTAAACAGAATCACCATGTAACTCCTAGGCATCTGCACAAAAGACTTAAAAAGCAGATACACGCACAACCACGTTCATTGCTGCAACATTCACAAAAGCCAAAATGTGAAAACAACATGCATGTCCATCAACAGATGAATGGGGAAACCAAATGCAGTATATTCATACAATGGAATATTATTCAGCTATAAAAAGGAATGGAGTACTGATGCATGCTAAAATATGGACAAATCTTGAAAACATTATGCTAATGAAATAAGCCAGACAGAAAAGGATAAATAGTATGTGATTCCACTTATATGAAATATCCATATTCAGCAAATGCATAGAGATAGAATGTAGATTGGAGGTTACTAAGAGCTGAGGGGAGGGGAGAACGGGGAAATAATGTTTAATGTATACAGAGTTATCTGTTCAGAAGACAAAACGTTTTAGAAATGAATATTAGTAATCGTGTTACAAGGGAACCCTGGTAGCACAATGATTAAAGTGCTTGGCTGCTAATCAAAAGGTCACCCACCAGCTGCTCTGTGGGAGAAAGATGTATCTGCTTCCATAAGGACTGGACCACAGTCTCGGAAACCGCATGGAGCAGTTCCACCCTGTCCTGTAGTGTCACTGTGAGTCAGAATCAGTTGGACAGCAATGGGTTAACGGTTGCACAAGATGATGAATGTAATAAATACCATTGAAATAGAGCCTTGTTGTTGTTAAATGCTCCCGTAGAGTCGATTCCGACCCATAGCGACCTTCTATAAGGTTTCCAAGGAGCAGCTGGTGAGCTTGAACCACCCACCTTGCAGTTCAAACAACTTTGCAGTCTGACGCATTAGCCCACAGAGCCACACCAGGACTCAGAAATATACCCTTAGGAATAGTTTAAAATGGCAAATTTTGTGACATAAATTTAAATCATACTAATATTTTAGAAAGAGAGGGTTCTTGTCTTTTAGAGACACATAC
>NW_006408589.1:5694643-5696303 GCF_000296735.1 Chrysochloris asiatica
TCCAACCTTACATTAACAGCTGATCAAATTAACGTTTGCCTCTCCCAGGGACTTCTGGGTATATTTCAAGTGTCCTCTACAGAACCTGGTGTGAAAGAGACTCTAACATCTATTTTTGACAGATGAAGTAGATGAAGCCCAGAGAGGTTAAGTTTCTTCTCCAAGGTCACAAAGCTCCTTTGGCAACAATCAGAATTCAAACACAGGTCAGTGAGACTCCAGAACCTGAGCCCTGTCCATGATTTCAATGGTTAGAAAAAATTATGGCAACCAAAATCTGTTCAAATGTTAATAGAAAGATGTTGAAAGGAACACTTCTTTTCTTCCTTCCTCCTTGAAGTTCTCTTTTCTAGTCTTCTGGTAGCTAGTTTTTCTTTCTCTTAGCAGCAGGGTCTCAGTGGGTGGCAATAAATAAAATAGTAATAAGTGTATCCTATCTTCCAAACCAGGTGGCAGCTCTTGTTTTGTTCTCTGTGCCTCCCAGAGGCCCCAGCACAGGCACTGGGACTGGGTGGGAACAAGAGCTAGGAAAGGGGGGTGCATTATGATTCCTGGGAGTCCAACAGCCTGGGTTCTAATCCAGCTTGCCCCTTCCAAGCTGTGTGACCTTGGGTAAGACGCTATCCCACTCTGACTCCCTGAGGAAGATTTCTCCCCTGACCCCTGTGTCCTCCCTCTGGCAGAAGCAAGGCTTAGGGAGTATCATGAAGCATCAATCTAGGTCCCTGTGTGAAGCCATCATAAATTGTGAATGAGTAAAAACTGATTTAATTCAGCTGGAGCTGAATCACTCCCTGAACTTTTCTACATCTGTGGGGGCTCCACAAGCAGGAAGACAGATGAATGGGCTGGGTTTTCATCCCTTACTATGGCAGACAAAAGTATCTTCAAGGCTTACCCTGACACCAGACTTGATATCTAATGTGGGGTATACAGCAGGGGTTCACAGTGTAGCCGAGGACACGTTCTCTGTAGACTCTTGGGTCCCCTGAAGGTTGTCTGGAGAGGAGGTGATAGTGCCCCAGCCATGGGGAGCTCACAGAGATTGACCATGTGACCCCTCATTCTCAGATGAGGAAGCAACCAATTGATTAAGAAGGAAATTAGAACGTGATGGGTGCGCCATCTCTCCAGCTGTCTGTCTGTCCACCTGAGGATACTTTTAAGAGAAGTAACATAGCCCTCTGGTGGCGAACCTGCTGGTTGCTGGAGAGGTCCACCCAATCAATGCACATGGGGAATAAAAAAGTGGTGATTGCCCCCTTCTGGCGACAGTCAGAAACTTAGGACACATGATTAAAGAGCTAAGAGGAAAGACAACGGCCCAGAATGGACAAAAAATCCACTGCCATCAAATAAACTCCGACTCATAGCAACTCTAGATAACCCAGTAGAACTGCTCCATAGAATTTCCGAGACTGTAAATCTTTACAGAAGTAGACAGCTTCATCTTTCTCCCTCAGAGCAGTTGATGGGTTTGAACCGACAACCATGTGGTTAGCAGCCTAGTGTTTAACCCGTTATGTCACCAGGGTTCCCACGATGATATGACAGCTGTTTAATGAACACCTTCCTGGTGTGGCGCTGTGTGTTAATGCGCCAGACTGCAAAGCCATTTGAACTGCAAGATCGGTGGTTCAAGCTCACCAGCTGCTCCTCG
>NW_006408589.1:5696613-5700372 GCF_000296735.1 Chrysochloris asiatica
AGATTAGCAGCCTGATTCGTAACCACTACACTATCTAGCCAAGGTTACTCAGTTATTAAATAGCAGAAGCAGCATCAAACCCAGGCCTAGAGACCCAGAGACCAGTAAGTAAATTCAAAATTGGGGAGGAGGGAGGAAAAGAATGAAAGCAGTAACAAGGAGCATCCTCTGTGTCTCCAGGAAGAGCTATTATTACGTTTGTTTGCTGCCTCCTAGTGGAACCCTGATTCATAGCAACCTCATGCTCAAAGGACCAATCTTGTACCATTCCCAAGATTGGTTGTGAAATGGGCCACTATGATCCCCAGGACTTTCCTTGGCTGATTTTTTAAAATAGAAAGCCTTTCTTCCTGATTCATCTTTGTCTGAAAGCTCCACTTAAACCTGTTTTGCACACAAGCCTCCATTGACAGATGGGTAGTGGAAGTACATGAGATGCGTTGGCCAGGAATGAAACCCTGGGTCTCCCTCATGAAGTCCTGTGACGCTGTGGGATAAGTACTGGACTGCTAGCCACAAGGTCGATGGTTCAAACCCACCAGTTGCTCCTCGGAAACAGGATTGCTATGAACCCAAACTGACTCGAGGACACTCAACAACAGCCAGTGCCTCTAGGAAGGTGAGAATTCTATCAGTGAATGCCAATGACCTCGTTGTAAGAGCACCAATACTTAGCAAGTGCTCACTAGGTGCCACGTGCTGTTCTGAGTACATTACCCATTCCGGCTCTTGTATTCTGGCAAAATAACCTTGTGTCATAAGTACTAGTAGCATTCCCAACTTGTAATTGGGGCACAGGGAGGATACGTCACCCATCCAGAGTCACACAGCCTTTAAGCAGCTAAGTTGAACTCTGAGCCAGGCAGTCTGGGGCCACAACCTGTGCATAGATCTCTCAGATGCACAATTGCTGTGTCTTTCAACAACCCTGGAGCATGTTCCTTACTCCCAGTCTAAAGCTAAACAAACAGACTCCGGAGCCTCAACGTGGCATTCTCTACTCTCCTGCTTCTTCACCCCCCACATCCAAGCACTTACCAAGACCAGATAATCCCACTTGAGTTCCATTCATTTCAGAAGGTGTCAGTGGATTCCCCACTACATCTAGGGACTGTAGATGAGGGTTCAATCTCTTCTGTCACTACTGGCTGCATTCCAAACTCTGTCTCCTTCTCCTCCCTCAATTCCACAAGTGACTTGCTGTTAAGTCACCTCCAACTCTCGGCAATCTCACATGTGTCAGAATACAACTGTGCTCCATATGATTCCAATAGCTGTGATCTTTCTGAAGACAATTGACAAGCCTTCTTTCTAGGCACCTCTGTTTTGATTTCTATTCTCATTCTAAATAACAATTTGCTTTCAGCCACACCAGGAGTCCAATAGTTTAATAGGCAATATAATATATGAAGGAGTCCTGATGGCATGGTGGATTATGAGTTGGACTGTTAGCTGCAGAGTTTGTGGTTTGAATCTACCAGCTGCTCCATGGAAGAAAGATGAGGCTTTCTGCTCCTATAGGTTTACAGTCTCGGACACCCTACACAGGTTTTGCTATGTGTTGGAACTGACTCATGGCACACAACAACAAAACATATGAAAAAGACATCAATGTAAAAAAAAAAAAAAAAAAAAAACTTGCTTTCACACTTAATTTGGTATTATTTTTCTTAAAGTCAGTTCCCACAATTATATGAGCTTCCAGCCTCATAAAACCCAAGTCTGTCCGTGCCAACTAGTATTGCTAAACCCAGAGCTTCTCTGGCCATGTGTGCAGCCCAAGAAATGAGTCCTACTGGGGACATCAGTCACTCAAACCAAGACAGGGAAAAGATAGGTTCCTATTAATATTTCTTGAGGAACTGGAACCAACCTTTCCTGAAGTTAGACTTTAGGCTGGGCTTTTAATTATGTTAATCAATACATTCTCTTAGAGTTTAATAATGGGACACTGGTGGTATAGAGTTAGAATTCTTACCTTCCATGCTGTGGTGAGATGGGTTCCCTTCTGTGGCCTTTTTTCTTGGTTCTTTCAAAAACTTGCTTGATGGATTTTTTTCTCCTACAACTGGAGTTGCCCTAGCCGTCTACCCCAGAGGCTTTGTTATTTTTGTTCAGATTGACTGACATTCTCTAGATAAGCAATAAACAACTTGGATTGATATTCTTTTGTCTGGTCCTAAACTGCAACCTGTCCTGTGCTTGGCATGTACTTTGTAGGGATTGATCCACAGCCTATGCAAATGAACTGACTATAGTCTACTACCCACCACTTGTCTGTCAGTTTGTCATACTGTGGTGGCTTGTGAGTTGCTGTGATTCTGGAAGCTATGCCACGGGTATTTTAAACACCAGCAGGGTCACCCATGGTGGACAGGTTTTAAATGAACTTCCAGATGAAGACAGACTAGGAGGAAGGAGAGACAGACTACTTGTGAATATTTAGTCACTGAAAACCTTATAAATAGCAGTGGAACACTCTCAGCACCAGATTATTGAATATTGAAACATGATGAAGAGCACCAGAATATTGTCAGATTTAGTACCCAAAGATGAGCTCCTCAGGTTAGAAGGTACTCAAAAATGAAATTCAGAAAGAGCTGCCTCCTTAAAGTAGAGTTGACCATGATGACATGATTGAAGTAAAGCCCTTGGGACAGTCATTTGCTGATGGGGCACAAGTCAAAATGATGAAAAACAACTGTAAACATCCATTAATAATCAGAGCAAGGAATGTATGAAGTATGACTCTAGGAAAATTAGAAATTGTCAAAAATGGAATGAAACCCATAAGCATTGATATCCTAGGCATTAGTGGGCTGAAATGGGCTGGTATTAGCCATTCTGCATCTGACAATCACATGGTTTACTGTGCCGGGAATGACAATTTGAAAAAGAAAGCTGTCACATTTATCATCAAAAAGAACATATTAGGATCTGTCATGAAGTACAACACTGTCTGTGATAGGATAATATCCAGACACCTACAAGGAAGACCAGTTAATACCACTATTACAGATTTACACACCAATCATTAAAGCCTGTGATGATGAAATTGAAGAATTCTACTAATTCTTCTGTCTGAAATTGATCAAACATATAATCGAGATGTATTGATAACTACTGGCAATTGGAATGCAAACTTTGGAAACAAAGAGGAAGGACCAATAGCTGGAAAATATGGCCTTGGTGATAGAAACAATGCTGGAGATCACATGATAGAATTTTGCAAAACCAATGACTTGTTCATTACCAATACCTTTCTTAAACTACATAAAATATACACATAGACCTCACCAGACGGAATACACAGAAAACAAATTGACTACATCTGTGGATAGAGATGGTGGAAAAGCTCCATATCATCAGCCAGAACAAGGCCAGGAGCAGACTGTGAAACAGACCATCAATTGCTCATCTGCAAATTCAGACTGAACCTGAAGAAAATTAAAACAAGTCCACAAGAGCCAAAATATGACCTTGGATATATCTCACCTGAATTTAGAAATCATCTGAAGAACAAATTTGATGCCTTAGACACTAAAGACTAGAAGAGTTCTGGGATGACATTAAGATCATCAGGAAGAAATCAAAAGTTCATTAAGAAGACAAGAAAGAAGAAAAATCAAAAATGGATGTCAGAAGAGACTCTAAAACTTGCTCTCCAGCACAGAGATGCTAAAGCAAATGGAAGAAGTGAGGAGGTACAAGAGCTGAACAGAAAATTTCAAAAGGGCAGATCAAAAAGACAAAGTCAAA
>NW_006408589.1:5702272-5708769 GCF_000296735.1 Chrysochloris asiatica
CATCTCATCATCTCAGAGCACAATGATATTCTATTAGAAATCAGCAATAGGAAGATCAAAGAAAAAAAATAAAATATATGGAAATTGACTAATACTTCATTTAAAAGCTACTGAGTAATAGAAGAAACAAAATATGAAATTAAAAAATTTCTTGAATCAAACAAGAACAAAAATACTGCATACCAAAGTCTTTGAAACACAGCAAAAACAGTGCTCAGAGGGCAATTTATAGCAATAAATGCGCACATTTCAAAAGAAGAAAGAACCAAAATCAACACCTTAACCCACCATCTCCAATAATTAGTAAAAGAGCAGCAAAGTAAGCCTACAGTCACCAGAAGAAAAGAAATAATGAAGGTTAGAACAGAAACAAATGAAATAGAAAACAATAAAACAGTAGAAAGAATCAACAAGACAAGAAGTTAGTTGTTTGAGAGGATTAACAAAATCCACATACCACTGATAAATCTAAAAAAAGAAAAGGAGATGATTCAAATAACATGAATAAGAAACAATATGGGTGATGTCACAAGAGAATCAACTGAAATAAAAAGCATAATAACAGAATAGTATGAAGAATTGTACTTCAACAAATTTGAAAGCCTATAAAAAATGGACACATTTCTAAAAACACATGACCTACCTAAACTAACACTTCATGTCTTTATAGCTCCCTCGTTTTAGGTAGCCAATGTCTAAGTTGCCCATCCTTATCAACCCTGTGTACAGAGGGGATATGTTTGATCCTTGATATGAAGATTTCTTCCCTCTCAGTTGATATTTTGAGCTACTACATCCATAAGTATAGGTCAAGTGCATCAAATTGTAGCAATTTACACTCATTTCCTTTATCAAATTTCTTTATCTTCCTCTATTCAAGCTCTGATCATCAAGCTATTGAAGCTAGGTCAAATGGGTACTATCTTCAACTTTGGGCATTCATATTAGCTGGATGCTTCACTCTCAGCTCTAGTCCTTTAGAGCTAGGTCCTTGTCCATGGGCTTAGGAGTCCTCTGGTCTCACCATACTTCGGATCAACCAGCCCTTCGTCTTCTTTCTCACATCTCCAAGTTAACAGGAGCCCATATCTTCATGGACCGTGGTCAGACTCAGTCCATATCTACATTATTGCCTTTCCCCCTCTTCCACTCACCAGTAGACCAACATGGTCACCATCAAGCTTACATGCCTGCTCGTGTGTTTCATTTGAGCTTCAGTCTTGGAGAGGGCTTTATCCTAAAGGGATTTGATTACTTGCCTTGATGGCTCCCCAGTGAACAACTTGCTTGTTCTTATAGTAGTCAATCAAACTGCCATTTTCATTTTTTATTTTTCCTGCTAATCTTTCTTTCAGGAAGTATCTTCTCTTCTTCTAGCTGCTCCAGACTGGTCTGCTTGTCCTTTCTAGTGGGAATGTCCCACCTCAGAAGGTTCTGGATGGGGCTCAGGATTCATTACAGAATGACTTAGAAGCTTTCTGTAATCATGTTTCCTAATATTCCTATCTGTTCCACTCAAGAGCTTAATCTGATTTGCTTGCCTTTGTAAGTAACAGCTCTCTTTTCCCTAGCTGCTTTCAGGATTCTCTCCTTGTCTTTGATTATTGGAGAACTTGGTTATGATATGTCTTGATGATTTTCTTTTGGGGTTTATCTTTCCTTGAGTTTGTTGAACTTCTTGAATGCTTATCTTTTCATTTTTCAGGTTGTTAGGGAAATTTTCTTCCAGAAGCTCTTCAACTGTCTCCTCTGTGGTCTGTGATTCTTCCTGTTCTGGAATGACAATAATTCTCAAGTTATTTCTTTTCATGTTGTCCCACATGAATCTTAGACTTTCTTCAGATTGTGTTATCCTTTTGTCTGCTT
Organism: Chrysochloris asiatica; assembly: GCF_000296735.1. Taxonomy (NCBI): domain Eukaryota; kingdom Metazoa; phylum Chordata; class Mammalia; order Afrosoricida; family Chrysochloridae; genus Chrysochloris; species Chrysochloris asiatica. The sequence goes on from NW_006408589.1 coordinate 5,704,139, forward strand.
GCTTTTCTATCTTAGCAGTATTGAGAGATTTGTCTTCCAGCCTATTGGTTCTGGCTTCTGTCTCTTCAGTTCTACTCCTTTACACTTTTGGTGTATTGTCAATTTCTGATATTTTATTATTAATCATTTGGACCTCTTTTTGACAGTTTTGAATTGCTTTCAATGCTTTTTTTATCTTGTTTGATTGTTCCTGTAAAGCTTTCCTGATTTCTTCCTTATTTTTCTCAACCCCTCTATGGAGCATTTGGATGCTCCTCAATATCATACTCCTAAATTCCCTCTCAGGCAGTTCCAAAGCCTGCCCTCCTTCCAATGTGAAGTCTAGGTCTACCTCCAAATCATCTGTCTCAGTTACTCTATCTTGTTTCTGGACATGTGCCGATATGGTCAGTGGTTTCTTAAGCATCTTCAATAGTTAGGTGTGATTTCAATAATTAGATGAATTTATGTTGATGTTTTATTATTCTTTCTGATTGTCTCCAGGTAGATGTGATCAGAATATGGGCTTCCCTTTTCACTTTTCTTATTGTTCAATTCAGAGTAACTGTAGCAGGTGTTGGCTGTCTATCTGGTATATAGCAGCTGGTATTGGCTCTTGCCTAGATGGTGGGATTTTATAGGGTGTGATTGGAGCTTCGCTATATGACCGCAACTGCTGTCTCTTCTTGGGTAACATAGAGATAGAAAGAGGCCCCACCACCACCAGCAAGGTAAAAGTGGAACAACAACAAAAAAAAAAGAAAACAAAAAATAAAACCACAACAGAAAAAAACAAAACAAAACAGATTGGATACTACAGTTTATAATCACAAAAAAATATTTTAATTAAAATAACTTTGTTGTTAAGTGCCATCGAGTCGGTTCCGACCCATAGCGACCCAGTACAGGGTTTCCGAGGGTGTAAATCTTTACGGGAGTAGAAAGCCTCATCTTTCTCCCGCTAAAATAACTTTAGTAATATATAAGTATTTAACACCCCTGTTCAGCTGACTGGAGCCATTCTGGGAGACCGTTCCATTTTAAGCAATTCCTGTTGACTCCTCCCCCTTCTTAGATTTGGTACACTGTGGTCTTTGCTGAGCAGATCCGTGTGCATGCTTAATAGAACCTTCTGGGGGTTGGGGGGATGCGTCCACTCACTCAGGCACTCCCTCTAGTCACCAGAGTGGAGGTGTGCAGACAGTGAGAGACCAATAAGCAGGAAAAGATGTTCACACTTTTATCTCCAACGATTGGTCAGACCTCTGCATTGGGAGCCTTCTTCAGATCCTTCCCTTGCTCCATCATGCTCAAGATAGACACTCCAACACCCACTGGCAGTCAAAGATCAGAAAACGCCACCTTTCTTGCTTCTGCTATAAATCCCACTAGCAGTAAGACTTCTGACTTTCTAAATATTCCTTTATATGTAATTCAGAGTTCTGGGACAGTCCCCTGAACCTTCTTTGTCCAGGATTCTGTGTTATTACTGTTGGAAGTCTGTATGGTGCTTCTCCCTAATCTGCCATCAAGCCCTGACCCTGTGTATTTAATTCTTAGTTGGATTTTTTTCTTTTCTTTCAGTGTTTTCTATGTGCTGTTCCATTGTCTTCTTGCTTGCATGGTTTCTGCAGAGAAATCAGAACATAATCTTATTGTTTCTTCTTTATAGGTAACTTTTCATTTTTCTCAGGAGTCTTTCCTTGTCTTTGAGTTCTGCAAATTTGATTATGATATGCCTCAGTATATTTTCTTTTGGGGTCTATCCTGTTTGGTGTTCTTTCAGCTTCTTGAACATGTATCTCCTCATCTCTCATGATGTTAGAGAAGTTTTCTTCCAACAGCTCTTTAACAATTTTCTTTGTGGATTTCATTGTCTAGAACTCCTGTTTTAGAATTCTGATCACTCATAAGTTATTTTTCTTCATGAAATCCCACATAAATCTTAGACTTTCTTTGGATGTTTTCCTTTATTTCTCTGATTGTTCTAGCTTATTAGTATTGAGGGATTTATTTTCAACTTCACTAATTCAGGCTTCCATTGATTAATTTCTACTCCTTTGCCCTTTCCATATATTGTGCATTTCTGAAATCTCAGAATTAACCTCCTGAATTTATTTTTGCAGGTTTTGTATTGTTTCAATTTTTTAATTTATTCTATATGCTCTCATAGTATTTTCCTGATTTCTTCTAAACTTATTTCTGTGTTTTCCTCACTTTCTCTGATCTTTCTCACAATCCATTGAAAGTAACTAAATAACACTCTTCTGAATTATTTATTTGGTAGTTCCATTACCTCTTCTTTCTCAAATTCATTTTCTGGCTCTGTATCTTGGACATTTGTTTGAGTCACTCTCTTTTGTTTCTTCAAATGAACTGAAATTATCTATTGTCTCTGAGATATTATGGTGGTATTGTATTTGTATTTAATTAATGATTGTATGTTGGTGTGTTCTTAGGTTCTCACCAACTGCCTCCTGGTGGGTGTAATTAGAGAATGGAAATATGTGTCCAGTTCTCCAATCTCCATGCATACAGCCCAGTTTAGGGTAGGTTTGGCTGATGTTGGCTTCTGGTCATTTGGTACTGGCTCTTGCCCAGTGGATGGAAATTCAGAGGGTACAGTTGTGTCTGGGCTGTGTGGAACTTTTAAATCTTCTATATAATAAATTTACAAGTTAAAAAAAAAAGTGAGGAATATCAGTTGTAAACAATCATTTTGAAAAGTAATTAGAGAGTTCTTTAGTTAAATTTATACCCTACATGCAGGACTCTTGGCATGGCATTGTAGGATCAACACTGGACTGCAAGGTCAATTTGAACCACAAGGTGAGTGGTTCAAACTTACCAGCTGCTCCTTGGGAACACTATACAGGGTCACTGTGAGTCAGAACTGACTTGGAAGCACTAAACAACAACAACATACTCTACACACAAGCAGTGCACTCTGGTACTTACCCCAAAGTCATTTTTATAAGAATATTCACAGCAGCAGCATTGATAGCAGTGGGAAGTTGAAGGTAATCCCAGTGTCCCTCACAGCAGAAATGATTGAGCAAATTGTCTCAAAACTCTAACAAAGATGTACACCCCACCCCCCAAATAAGAAAAAGCCTGAATAGATCTTAAAAACAGATTGGCAGGTGAAAAGAGTAAAAAACAGACTGAAAGCACCAGCTTGCAACTCCATTTTTGTAAATTACACATCCTTGACTCAAAACAGCAGTATACATTTTAATGGAGTTCTGTACATAGAAGCAGCCATATCAGTCCATTAGAATGATTTCCCAAGGGGGAGGGTAGTGAACGGGAAGGAAGAAAAGAAGTGATAAAGAGAGGAAGGGAGGGAGAGAGAGACTTGCATAATCCAATGATAAATCTGATATACTCATCCTCTCCTGCTGAGGTGAAAAAGAGCCAGATTGCTGTTCCTGATCTACCTTAGAGCAGAGGTTCTCAACATTAACTACACATCAGAATCACCAGAAGAGCTTTAAAAAAGATCCTGATGCCCAGGAACCCCTAAGACTAATTAATTAGAATTCCAGGGCTTGGTTCCAGGAAGCTGGTGTTTTTTAAACCCTCCAAACAATTCCAAAGATGGTTCCATGGTAAAATTCTCACCTCCTATGAGGGACATCTGGGCTTGGTTCCCACCCAATATGCCTTGTGCAGCCACCACCCATCTTTCAGTAGAGGTTTGCCAGTTACAATGTTCTGAACAGGTTTCAACAGAGCTTCCAGACTAAGATGGATGAGGAAGAAAGGCCTGGTGATCTGTTCTGAAAATCCAGCCATGCAAACCCTATGAATCACAATGGTCTGAGCTGCAACTGATCATGGGGATGGTGTAGGAGCAAGCAGCTTTTCCTTCCACGGTTTATGGGGTCACCATGAGCTTACTTGACAACAACTAATAACAGTGAGTGGCTCCAAGGTGTGCCGAGAGTACAACAGGTACATCCTCTCTCTTGAAACTCACCAGCCTGGCCATTCATGTCAGACTTTTTCACATTGTACAAGTGAGAAAGGATCAGAGAGGCCCCAAGGACCACAATAAAACAAACCCAGCTGAGCACTGCAAAATAGTTCTTTTAGAGCTTCTCAAAATGTGGAAAAGTGATACAAAGGTGACTTTAGGTGGTTCATAGAATCAAGCCATGAAGAAGTTTTTCCCTCTTTATTTCTTTTTCATTCCTATTGATTGAGTCCATTTGGTCTTCATGTGGTTTTAATATCTTTCCTAATTAGAGATAGCATGCTCTTCCACCCCATGCTCTTCAGCATGTTCCTGACTTCAGCTTTACTGTGTTGTTTCCATTGCATTCATGCCTGTGCCTTCCTCCTACTAATGTCAAGGGAGTCTTATTTTCATATGAAGGTCAGAATATAAAGTTTGCTTTCAAAATGAATTCAATGAGTTAAAACAGTGAAATGATTCAGTTAGTAATTTTGCAACTAATACTGGACTTCACGACTCGTCTCTCACCTTGTCATAATGTGATGGTTTGGGTGTTGCTATGATACTACAGAGTTACAGAGTTCCAACACCAACTCATGAGTCCTCTTGACCCGGTATTCCGTGTTCTTGTTGACCGAGCTACTCACTACACATTTACCTGATCCACCATCTTCAAGGAAGGCCTGGTAGT
>NW_006408589.1:5712649-5717706 GCF_000296735.1 Chrysochloris asiatica
TTGGTTGATGATGATGCATGGAAAGGATTGTAACCATGATAAATGAAACAATATACGGTAGGATGAATGTAAAGCTAATATTCTCCCAAGTAAACTATCACATAATTCACAACAAAAAAAGCAAAAACCCTATGCAACAACTATTGGTCTTTCTCTGCCTGGAGGATAGAAGAGTGAAGAAAATTGAAGCTGCATAGAAAAACAATAACAACAACAAAAAAACGAATGGATCACATGAATATCAGTCTCCATGAACCTGAGACCAGAAGAGCTAGATGGTAACTGGTTGCTAAGAAAGAGATTACATAAAAAGGTCCAGGATAGAATGGGAGAACATTGTGGAACAAAACTGAAAACCATAAGCTTAAAAAATTGAAAAAAAAAAACAAACAAACAAGATTGCTCAGCTAGAGACTGGTGGAATCCCTGAGACCATGGCTCTGGGTCAGTCTTCACATCTGGAAATGGCTCAATTTTCAGTCACACTATGTTGTAATTGCTGTTGTTAGGTGCTTTCCAGTCAGTTCTGACTCATAGTGACCCCATGCACAATTGAACAAAACACTGCCCACTCGTGTGCCATCTTCACAATTGTTGTTATGTTTGAGTCCATTGCTGTTGCCACTGTATCAATCAATCTCATTGGAGGTCTTCCTCTTTTTCATTGACTCTCCAGTTTACCAACAATGATGCCCTTCTTCAGGGACTGGTCCTTTCTGGCAACATGTCCAAAGTACAAGAAACAAAGTCTCACCAACATCACTTCTAAGAAGCATTCTTAGATGAGTCTATAAGGGGAACAATAACACTGGGAAAGTACACACACCTTAGACTAATCACCTGCTTGAGACTGAAATGGCAGCATTTATCCAACGACAATAGGAAAGACGGAGAAATGGAAGCAGGAAACACAGGAAGAAAGTGGCATACAGGATGTTACATTGTGGGGGTTGCAACCAATGACGTGAGACAAAATGTGTATAAATTGTTGAATGGACACTAATCTGCTTTGTAAAGCTTCATCCCATTAACAATAAAAAAAAATTTTTTTTTAATTTTTAAACCCTCACTATGGATCACAACAGAATATTGTCCAATGTTGCTCTGTTGAGTCGCCATGAGTCAGAGCTCACTCAATGGCAACTAACAACAAAGTGTAGTATAATGTAACATACCCTAGTATAGATGTGCTTAGTCCCCATGGACACATCAAGCTCTTAGCGTGATACTAAAACAAAGTGTTCTGGGTAAGTATGAGCCATTATGAGGGCAGGGCCCATGTCCTCATTCAACATCCTTTCAACAAATATTACCTGTGAGCCTATTACTTACTGGACCCTGGGCTGGGTACTGAGTATTGTAGTAGTTGTTTTTGTTAAGTGCCGTTGAGTCAGTTCCGACTCATAAAGACATAGATGGCCTTCCAATCACATTTTTCTTTTTCAAACCAGAGTTCTCACATATTCATTAACCAACCTTTTCATGAGGAAGCATAAAAACAAAGGAAGAAACCAGAAGTTTTGCAAAACACATTCAATTGATTAGATCTTGATGTGGTAGAGTGTTAGAACCTAGGTACTAATAAATGTGCTGTGCTATCCCATGCATGAGTCTCTAGAGACCCAGATTGGTTCTTCTCCAGTGTCTCCTCTTAGAATGGTACCTGATTTTATGACCAGTTTTCATTCGAATCCATTGGGGAGTGGGATGATTCAGCTTTCGTTTCGTAGCCAGGAATCTCTTGATTCTGAAAGTTTTCTATAAGAAGACATAGCGAAGATGAAAGGTAGCAGCCAGCACTCACATGATAGCGAAGCCAGGAAGAGAAAGCCTTCCAACCATTTTTGAATGCAGCATGGAGTCATGGTTAGCAGCATGGACTCTGCACTCTGATTGCCTGCGTTTGGGTCCTGGTTCTGTTGATGCTGCCTGTTTTTATTTGAAATGTTAATTTTGTTCAGAATGCATATTTTGCATTAAATTATATCTTTTTTTAAACATTGCTTTAGCATATGATTTGCCTTGATAACTGAATTTTTAGCATTTCCTTAAATTTTGCATCTGAAACTAGGGCCTCTCTCATCTGATCCTTGTTCCAGCCTTGCCTTTCTTAACTTATTTATGCCTCAGTTTTCTCATCTGTAAAATGGAAGAAGAAGTAGCACCTCCTTTACAGGACTGTTAAAGGATTAGCTAAGCTAATATTTCTGGATCAGGCCTGATACCAGAGCTTGGCACCATTATGCAAGTATTAAACTTTGTTGTTGTTGTTGTTAAGTGCCGTCGAGTCGGTTCCGACCCATAGCGACCCTGTACAGGGTTTCCGAGGGTGTAAATCCTTACGGGAGTAGAAAGCCTCATCTTTCTCCCGCGGAGCAGCTGGTAGTTTCGAACCGCTGACCTTAAGGTTCGCAGCCCGATTCGTAACCACTACGCTACCAGAGCTCCTTAAGCTAGTTGCCATCAAATCGACTCCAACCCCCAGCAGCCCCATGTGTTTCAGAGTAAAACTGTGCTCCGTAGGGTTTTCGATGACTGACTTCTCAGAAGTAGATTGCCAGGTCTTTTCTCTGAGGTACCTCTGGATGGATTCTTCCTTGATCTATCAGCCAACAGTTAAGTGTATTAGCCATTTGGCCACTGAGGGACTCTATATAGGTATTGTTGTTGGTAAGTGCCAGCGAGTCGGTTCCAACTCATACCAACCCTGGAAATGGTTTCCAAGGAGCAGTTGGTGGGTTTGAACTGCTGAGCTTTTGGTAAGCAATCCAGTGCTTATTCTAAAGCACCACAGCAGGTATTAACTGTTCTTATTATGACCACAGTGCCAGCACATGGTGGACACACCATTAATAAATGAAAACTTCCATTTCCATCGTTACTGCAGGCTCCATATTTAATTTGGTACCCCTTACACTCTTCATCACCAGCAGGGTTTTCCATAGTTCTCCGGATGAACCACACAACAGAGTTGGTAGTTCTCTTTGTCCCACAATCATTTGTCTCAAATGTAATTTCACGGTTAAAATCTCTTCATTCACATAATTTCAGCATTCTTGAAAAATTCTATTCACCTTGTCCATGATCTTCTCTGACCTTTTCCTCCCACAAGAGTTCCATTACTTCTTGGGCCTGAGTTACAAGTACATCTCCAGTACCTTCATTACCTTTGTCCCTCTTCCATTCAATCTATCAATTCATGACGGACATTTCCAGAAATGTTCTTCCATCATTCATCTTCTGTTAGAGCAAAAACCTGAAGGCTACACACACAGTCCTGCCTCCTTCATGACTTAGGATCTTTTAGCTCCACGCCATCCATTTTCAACTCCTCATTTGATTTATTCCAGCCCCTTCCTGTACTAGCTTGCTTTTAAATACAGCTTAATTATTCATCTATCTCTAATTGAATTGTTCCTTTTCCTTTCTTGTACCACAACCTGGGGATTTGATCATCCTCACCCCATCCACCCCCACCACCCATTTACCATATTATTTCTACTTGCTTCCATTCAGTATCTTGATGTTCTACTCCTGGTTCTACTCTCTGGACTCCAAGCACTCAATATTGACCTCCATTTCCACTTAGGACTTCCCAATTAGCCCTAGTTTCATTTAATGCATCCATTTGTAAAGCTTCTATCTTACTGAATCAATTTTCCTTATGATTAACTTCACTATCAGGGCCTAGTGCCCAAGGCATCTTTGGCCCTGGCTCCAGTCCCAGACAACTCTTCTGCCCTGACCTTTGTCCCCAGATCCTCCCACACCTCTCAGTGCCTGCAGAAACTGCCAACAGCCTGTCCTGGACTGGGCTGAGAACAGACACCAGTCAACCAAGAAGTCCCTATTCCCTGGGACGCCAGGCAGAAATGCCAACAGCTTCTTAATCACAATCACAGCACATTTATTGATTTCCTCCTGGGTCCAAGGTCTGTTTAGCAGAATGACTTTACTCTTTTGAGTTTTGTGTTTTTCCATTGCTAAGTAGTTTGGGATTTTGAAAAAAACAAAATTTTAACTTTTTTTTTTTTTATCATGTCTTGATTTTAGTGTATTGTGGCCAAAAGATGTGGACAAGATAGCTTCTGCCTTTTGTGTTTAATTTTACTATTCTTAGTGGTTTGAGATGGGATTCATTTTTTGTGTATGGTTCCTGGACATTGCACAGAAACTATATTTTCTGTTTGCAAATACTCAAGTTTAGGGTGAGTCAATTGACCCCCACCCCCCTTGTCTTTCTTCTTTACCGTCTCTTGTTGGTCCAAATGGCTAACGTGCTTGGTTGCTAACCACAAGTTTATCCAAAGTTGCCTCAGAAGAAAGACATGACAATCTACTTCCAAACAATCAGCCAATGAAAACCCTATGGAGTACAGTTCTACCCTAACACACACAGGGTTGCCACAAGTTGAAGTCGACTTGATGGCAACTGGTTTGGCTTAGTTTGTGACTCTAATAATAACAGTAGTAGGGGCCTCCTTCCATTGAAGAATTACTCGGTGAGAGACTTTGGGCTGAACCCTTTCCACCTACTTTCTTATTTGATCCCCCAGAATTCTACAATCATTTTATTAATAAAGAAACTGAAGTTTAAAAATGTTCCATAAATCACCGAAGGTCACACAACCATAGCTGAATGCTGGGATTCAAATCTAAGCCCAATTTCCAAACTTAATTAGTTGGTTTCTAATTAAAATCCTCCATGTGAGGGGCTCTTTAATTAGGCTTCTTCGTGCCCCTGGGGAGATGTCATGAGGCCCTGCCCCACTCTATGCAAAGTACTACAAATTCATGTAAATGTGCAAGGGGGAGGTTATGAGGGGGGATCCTTTTTACATTCTCAGAGGCACCTGTGTCCTTAGAAAGATTGAGAACTCTTCAGCCTTGTTCCCTGAGATGAGAGAAAGAAGAGGGAGGCTGCTTGGCTTGAAGTTTAGGGAGATCTGTGAATTCTGGAGCACATGGACACTGGCCTAACCATTGGGGGCTAGATCTGAGAGTGAAGCAGCCAGTTGGTCTGAAGTGGAGGAGGCATGCAAGCGCACCCAAACTTG
>NW_006408589.1:5719191-5720380 GCF_000296735.1 Chrysochloris asiatica
TTGGGTCACCTCTCTTTGGAGTGGGTACAAATATGGATCTCTTCCAAACAGTTGGCCAGATAGTTGTCTTCCAAATTTTTTGGCAGAGAAGAGTGAGTGCCTCGTGTGCAGCCTCACTTTCTTGAAAGATTTAAACTTTTATTGTATCAATTCATGGTGCCTTATTCTTTGCCAGTTCCTTCAATGTACCTTGGACTTCCTCCTTCAGTATCATTGGCTCTTGATCATATGCTACCTCTTAAAATGGTTGAACATTAACCATTTCATTTCCTTTTGGCACAGTGACTCTGTATTCCTTCCATCTTATCTTGATGCTTTTTGCATCAAAGATCAGCTCGAGAATATAAAGTCAAATATTACAAAAAATGTGCAATGATCTGGAATCAGAAAACCAAAAAGGAAGAACACGCTCAGCATTTCTCAAGCTGGGGGAACAAAAGGAAAAAATTCAAGCTTATGGATGTAGTTGCTCAAAATTCCAAACAAAAGGGAAGGGTTCTTCAAGGATTCAGCCTGTCCCCTCAATACATAGGGTTGATAGGGACAAGCAACTTACACATTGGTTACCCAAAAATGGCGGGGGGGAGAGAGGAGGGGCTACAAAGGCACAGAATGGTTGGCTTACAAGCTTTCAAGACTGTGCTTAGTTTCAAAATGAGGTGGTTAAGATAGAATCCCCACTGAATACTTTTCCTCTTATTCAGATGGGTCTGGTGAAAGGGGATAGGGGAAGATGGAGATAGGATTTTGGGGCTTCAATAGTGAGTAATTATTATCATGACTAATTGCGATTGTCACAACTGTAAAGGTAGAAGATGTGAAACAAAGGGGGGAATAGTTCATCTTCATTCCAGAAACAGAGGACCCTAGGACCATCTAGAGGGAAGAGCATCAGTGGAGCGTGAGATCCTAATCAGAGAAGTGGCGACAGCAGACACAGAAGTCGGGGTGATGGCATAGAGAGAGAGAGCAGCTGAGGACTCTAGACCCATGGACTGAGAATGGCTATGTGCCAGTGGGCAGGAGGCTGGCTAGCAAAATGTGCCCTTTGGACATTTAAATGAATATATATTTTCTGTGTACATAAAAAAGGAGGGGATTAAACAATGATACATGGAGGAGGGATTGTAATCATTGCAATGAAACAAAATATGATTTTCTGAATGTAAAACTGATGATCTGCCCTGTA
>NW_006408589.1:5720480-5721221 GCF_000296735.1 Chrysochloris asiatica
AAAGAAACAAGGGGGAAAAAATCAAGATCTCTTGACATATGTCCCTATTTTATTCTTGTGCATTTGCTCTATCAAAGAAAGAGGAGGGTGTTGAGCATGCCCCTCACCTCTTGGGTTTCTATTCCCTTCTGTTGGCATTTGTATATTTTGTTGTAGTGTGTTTTAGCATATAAAACCTATGACTCATATCATCAGTGCAAAGTGTACCTCTTTCTCAAGATAAAATGACTCTGTAGAACTAAATCACTTTTCTTTTTTTTTAATGTGAGTTTCCCCCTTTCTGACTATGCTTACCTTAAACCATACATTTTCCTTCTCTGAGACCTTGGGTCTGTGAAATGGGGCTCCTTTCCTGCTATTGGAACCCTGGTTAGACTTGGCAGAAACCCTCTAAGCCAGTGAGACCAGGAACACATGTTTACATATCAATTCCTGTGCCCTCCCTATAAATATCTTTGCCCACCCCCCTCCCACCACCCCACTTTACCACTACCCCATTCAAACACGTGTCATGCTCCAGACATCCTTGCCTCCTGGGAGATTTGAAGCAGATCTTTCCCTTTCCAAACCTGAATCCCTTGAGGTGAACAGGGCTTGAAGAAGAAGGTGGACAGGAAAAAGCCAACAGCAGACAGCTCCATCAGTCCCAGCCAAACTGTACACAAAGGATCCCACAGAACATCAGCATCAGGGAGGATGCTGTGTGATGGTGGTGAAACAGATAATGGTAATTGTTGCAGA
>NW_006408589.1:5722078-5724022 GCF_000296735.1 Chrysochloris asiatica
CTCTTTGTCTCTCTCTTTGTCTCTTTCTGTGTATTCTTGATATATTGCAATCGCCGTCAGGTATCCTCTCCTCGTGAACCGAACCCCTATGTCGAGGCGGGTCCCGACAGGTAATGATGCAGCAACATGGCAAATTTAATCAATGTCATGGAATTGAAATGGTAAATGTTTTGTGACATGTGCAAGGTGGCTTCAAAAATTTCGTGGAAAAATTCCTTTTTTTTTTTAGTCCATTTTTCCACAAACATTTTGAAGTTCACTTGTATATTTACCACAATGAAGAAAATATACATAAAAGATCCCTCTTTAATCATACTCAAGCAGAAATAAAAGCAAATAAGAAACAATCCCTAAGTGAACAAACATCCCCTTTCTAGCTCACCTGGATGGCTGCTGCCCCACTCATCTTCTTCCTACATAAAAAATATTATTTGACCAAAAGTGCTCTAAAAAGAAATGAAGTCCATTAAAAAAAAACAAAAACTGGGGAAAAATAACCTAATCAGTGAATTCAGAGTTCCTGGGTGGTACAAATGGTTAATGTACTAGGTTATTAACTGGATGGTGGGAGGTTTGAGTCTACAAGGAGGTATCCTAAAATAAAGTCCTAGCAATCTACCACTGATAAACGTATCATGGCAAACCTTATAGAGCAAGCACAGTTGTTCTCTGACACACATGGGATCTTCATGAATCAGATACAGCATGACAAACAGCAAATCTCTGGACAAATACAATAGGCTGTTCATCTCCTCTTCTTGAGTTTCCTAATTTGTGTCTGACAGCTGAAGCAAAAATTTTAACACTGTATAATACATTTCTCAAATTATGTAAAGCAAATATGGAAGACAATTCTACTATAAATGGGGAACAGGTAAGGGACATAATGAGAAGTAAGGTTTCTATACTTTGCTTGTATTGGTAAAATGTTAATACAAGTAGAGTAATACGTTTTGTGTGCATATCATGTAACACCTAGACCAACCACTTTAAAAAGTTATATAAAGAGATACACGCAAAACACTGCAAAGAGTCTTTTCAACAAATGGTACTGGGACAATTGTATAGTCACACACAGTAGAAGCTAGATCCTTACCTCACACCATGCACAAAATGAACTCAAAATTAATCCTAGACCAAAATGTAAACGCTAACACTATAAAACTCTTAGAAGAAAACATTAACCTAAATCTTTATGATCACAGATTTGGCAAGGGATTCTTAGATATGACACCAAAAGCATGAACAACAAAAGAAATAGATCTATAATGCAATGCCAATCCAGATTCCAACAACATTCTTTAGAGAGATGGAAAAAACAATTACAAATTTTATATAGAAAGGAAAGAGTCCTCGGATAAGCAAAGCACCACTTAAGACAAAGAACAAAGCTGGAATTCTCTCACTCCATGATTTCAGAATTTACTGCATGGCTACAATGATTAAAACAGCCTGGTACTGGTGCAATGAAAGAAACATAGATCAATGGAACAGAATTAAGAATCCAGATATTAACCCATCCACATACAGTCAACTGATCTTTGACAAAGGGCCAAAGTACATTGAATGTGGAGGAGACAGTCTCTTCAACAGATGGTGCTGGCAGAACTGGAAATTGGTATGCAGAAGATTGAAACAAGGCCTTTACTTCATGCCATATACAAAAACCAACCCAGCATGCATTAAAGACCTAAATGTTAATCCCAGAATTATAAAGGTCATCAATGAAAAAATAGGGACAAATTTAAGGGCTCAAACACAGGGTCTATATAGACTATCAAACATTGGGAGAATTGCACAAACAAAAGAAGACAAAATAGATGATTGGAACATACTAAAATTTAGAAATATATGTGCATCAAAGGATTTCACCAAAAGAGTAAAAAGGTAGCCCACAGAATGAGAAGAAATCTTTTGGAAGGACATATCAGACAAGGGACTAAT
>NW_006408589.1:5731803-5733062 GCF_000296735.1 Chrysochloris asiatica
AAAAAAAAAAAATTCTTTGTTGATTACCAGAGGTTAGAGGGAGGGGATGATAAAGTACAGGTTAGGAGATGGAAACATCACAGTTCCAGTGTTGGAGAGGGTAATGTACAAGGAAGCAGAGTGCAGTACACAAGAAGGAGGGGAATGGGAGAACAAAGTAGATAGGGGAACACTTAGGTAGGTTTGCACGGGCTAAATGGGACAGAGGTAAATAGTGATGCATGCTCAATCTTGGAACAACAGGGCTGTGTGATACAAGGATCAAGACATAGTCTGAATGGGTAAGGAGGGGAAATAATGGTAAGATGCTTGACTGTCTTATGGATATTGGTTTCCCTTGTCTACCATTATAAAAACAGCCTATAACAGATTGGAATACCTAAAAGGTGTTCAAGAACTTGCCCAGTGAAATAGCCCTTTTGCCTAGGTTTTGTAGTGTATAGGACCTTATGTGAAATTCTGAGCCCCATACAGAACCTTTAAGGTGGGACATTCCCACTTGAAAGAACATGGAGACCAGCCTGGAGCAACTAGAGGAACAAAAGATACTTCCTGAAAAAAAAAGATTAGCAGGAAAAAACAAAAACGGCCGTCTGTTTGGCTATTACAAGAACATGCAAGCTGTTTGCAGGGGAGCCATCAAGGCAAATAATCAAATACCTTCAAGACAAAACCCCCTCCAAGACTGAAACTCAAAGGGAACACATGAGCAGGAATGTAAGCTTGCTGGCTGCTACACTGGTCTACTTGTGAGTGGAAGTGGGGGAAAGTCAGTAATGAAGATATGGGCTGTGTTCAACCACACCCCATAGACTCCTGTCACCCTTAAGATGAGAGGGAGAAGAGGAAGGGCTGGTTGGTTCAAAGTTTGGGGAGACCTTAGGAACTTCTGAGCCCATAGACAAGGACATAGGCACAGAGGGCTAGAGCTGAGAGTGAAGCATCCAGCTGATATGAAGTGTGGAGAGACGCACAAACTTGCATATAGTCCCCATTTGATTTAATGGGTCTGGTGAAAGGAGTTGGGGATAGGATTATTTTGATTCAATAGTGAGTAATTTTTATCATGACTAATTGCAATTGTCACAACTGTAAAGGTTTTGTTACATAAAGAGGGGAATTGTTAATCTTAGATTCCAGAAACAGAGGACCCTAGGACCATCAAGAGAGAAGGGCATGAGGACAGAAGTAAATAGTGATGCTTGCTCAACCTTGGAACAACAGGGCTCTGTGATACAGGGATTGAGGCATAGTTTGAA
>NW_006408589.1:5733657-5742634 GCF_000296735.1 Chrysochloris asiatica
GCTGGTTGGCCCAAAGTGTGGTGAGACTTGGGGACTCCTGAGCCCATGGACAAGGACATAGCCACAGAGGGCTAGAGCTGAGAGTGAAGCATCCAGCTAATATGAAGTGAGGGGAGCCGCACAAGAGCACCCAAACTTGCAGATAGTACCATTTGACCTAGCCTCGATGACTTGATAATCAGAACTCGGCTAGAGGAAGATAACAAAAAAACAATTTTCAATAAAAGAAATGAGTGTAAATTGCTACAATTTTATGAACTTGACCTATATTTATGGATGCAGTAGCTCAAAATACCAAGAGGGAAGGAGTCTTCCCATCAAGTATCAATCCTATCCCCTATGTACACAGGGTAGACAGGGACAGGCAACTTAGACATTGGCTACCTAAAATGAGGGGGCAATGAAGGCACGAAGTGACTGGCTTACAAGTTTTTAAGAGGGAGTTTAAGTTTAAGAATGTGCGGGGGAAGTAGAGTCCCCACTGAATAGTTTTCATCTTGTTTAGATGGGTCTGGTTTAAAGAGATGGGGATAACCACGTTGATCACCGATAAGGGATAAGTGGGAAAAAACAGCAATGAAGTTGCGAACTAAGCCCAACCACATTCAATAGACCTCCGTGAACACGGGTAGAGACCTGGATGGCCAGCAGTACGGCAAGACCCAGGGACTCCTGTGCCCAGAGGCAGTGACATGGCCACAGAGAACTAGAGTGGAGAGTGAAGCGTCCAGCTGATATGAAGTGAGGGGAGATGCACAAGAACACACATACTTGCAGATAGTACTCACTTGACCTGGCTTCGATGGTTGGATGATCGGAACTTGACTAGAAGAAGAAAGAAGAGGGGGGAAAAAAAGAGTAAAACCTGCTACAATTTGACGAACTTTACCTATACTTATGGATGTAGTAGCTCAAAAAAGGGAACAAATCTTTACATCGAGGATCACTCCCATCCCCTCGGTACACAGGGTTGACAGGGATGGGCAACATAGGCATTTGCTACCCAAAATGGGGGAGCCTATAAGTGACTGGCTTACAAGCTTTCAAGAGGGAGCCTAGTTCCAGACTGGGTGGAGGAAGGTAGAATCACCACTGAATGATTTCCAATCCATTGGGACCTGGCTGGTGAAAGGAAATGGGGATAAGATGCTTGTTGTACAATAGTGAATAATTGCTATTAGGTCTGACTGTGAGGCTAGGAAATATAGAGGAAGATGTCTTTTGACAAAAGGAGAACAGTGATTGATTTTGCAGCCCAGGTGCAGAGGTCCCTGGGACCATCAAGTGTGAAGAACGGAGAGCGGGACCCTACCCAGAGAGGCAATGATGCCAGGGATGGAGACAGAGAAGATGATGTGGACAGATGGGGCAGCTGGGGACACTGGACTCAGGGAGGGAGAAGGGCTATGTGCCGAAGGCGGGGGGGCAGGCCTGTGGGGTGTACCCTTTGGGGTTATTTGATGATGCATGGAAGGGATTGTAATCATTGCAATGAAACGAAATATGATAGGATGAGCATAAAGCTGATATTCTCCCATGTAAACCTCACAATAAAAACTTAAAAAAAAAAAAGAGATAGGGATAAGATTCTTATGATTCAATAGTGAGAAATTGTTATCATGATGAATTGTGACGGTCACAACTATAAAGGTAGAAGTTTTGTAAAAAAATGAGGGAGTAGTTAATCTTATAGTACAAAAACAAAGGACCCTGGGACCACCAAAAGAGAAGAGCACAAGCAGAGTGTGGGACTCTATCCAGAGAAGCAGCGACACCAGAATGGAGGCAGAGATGAGGACTTGGAGAGAGGGAGCAGCTGAGAACTCTGGACTCATGGAGAGAGGGTTGAGTGCTTGCGGCCAGGAGGTAGGCTTCCAGAATGTGCCCTTTGGTTGTTTAAATTATTATATGTTCCTGAGTATTTCTGTGTACACCCCCTCCCCCCCAAAAAAAAAACACCAAAGGGAATGGAAGCAAATACTGTTGAATGATGATGCACAGAGGAGACTGCAATCATTGCAATGAAACGATGATGTAAAGCTGATGTTCTCCCATGTAAACTATCACTCAGTTCACAATAAAAACTTTTTAAAAAAGAGAGAGAGAAAAAAGCATGAGCGGAACATGGAACCCTAGCCGGAGAAGCAGCAACATGAGGGATAGAGGCAGAGGTGATGGCATGGAGAGATAGAGCAACTGCAGACTCTTGACTGTTGGAAAGAGAAAGGCTGTGTGCTGGCAACCAGGAGGTGTGCCCTTGGGTTATTTAAATGATTATGTATTCCTGAGTGTTTTTGTGTACATAAAAAAAAAAACAAAACAGAAGGAATAGAAGCAAATATTGTTAAATGATGATGCATGGAACGGATTGCAATCATTGCAATGAAACAAAATACGGTTGAATGAGTGCAAAATGGATGTTCTACCATGTAAATTATAACTCAATTCACAATAAAAGCTTTCTTAAAAAGAAATAGACAAATTGAACTTCATCAAAATTAAAAACCTTTGTGCTTCAAAGGACACTATCAAGAGAGTGAAAAGACACCCCACAGAACATGATAAATCTTCCCAATTAAGTTCTTGAATAGTCATTTCTCCAAAGATATCCAACAAGCAAATGAAATATGCTCAACACTATTAGCCATTAAAACCAAAAATAAATCAATAAATAATCCAGTACCATCAAGTCAATTCTAACTCATAGGGACCTTGTATAGGATTTTCCAAGGCTATAATTCTTTACAAGAAGGGAAAGCCTCATCTTTCTCCTGAATAGCAGCTGGTGGGGTTGAACTGCCTACCTTGCAGTTACCAGTCTAGTGTTTATCCTACAGTGCTGCCAGGGCAAGGAAATGCAAATCTGAACCTCATTGAGATACCCCTTCACATCCACTAAAATAATCATAGTTTATAAAACAGGAAATAGCAAATGCAAGCAGAAAATGGAGAAATCTAAACCTTCATTCATTGCTGATGAGAATGTCAAATGCTATAGCCACTGTGAAAAACAATTAGTTGGTTTCTTAATAAGTTAAACAGGATTACAATAGGACCCAGTAATTCCACTCCTGGGTATATATCCAAAATAATTAAAAACAGGTGTTGAAACAAAGGCTTATCCATGAATGTTCATAACATTATGATCTACAATAGCCAAAAGGTGGGAACAACCTAAATATCTGTCAACTAATAAATTAATAAACAAAATGTGGCACATCCATATAATACACCTATACACATATTACCAAACAAAAAAAGTGCCATAAAGTGGACTCTAACTCATGGTAAACCCATTGTTTCAGAGTAGAGTTTCCAGTAGCTGATTATTCAGAAGATCTCCAGGCCTTTCTTTCTAGGCACTTCTGGGTAACCTTGTATCATTTATCCTTCTGTTAACAGCTGAGCTTATTAATCATTTATATTTATTTGAGAAACTGTCCAGTATCTTTCAGAGTGACTGTACTGTTTTCCATTCCCACCAGCAATGTATGAAAGATCCAGTTTATCTGCATCTTTGCCAGCATTTAGTGTTGCCAGTAGCCCCAGGTACTTAGAATAACTATTAAAAAAAAAAAAAAAAGCCAGTGGGAATGGAAAAGTACAGCCACACTCTGAAAAATAGTGGACAGTTTTAAAAATAAGTATAAAACTTATCAGACTTTGAAGATATTTCCATACCCTTGAACTTAAAGTTTCAAATAAAAACTGAGGTTGCAGAAGAAGTTAGCAATAGTACTCTGGGAAACTGTTCCCAAGGACCATCCCTCCTCCAGGGAAAGTGAACAGAAATGAAGTAGAACAAGCTCCAGAAATTGACTCCAAGGAGAGACAGAGCGGGAAGTAGCTGGCTCACCCGCCTCATTTCATACTCAGACAGGAGCTGGCTGCATGGACCTAGAATATTGAAAAAGGTGGATTCACTAGAGTGCAAACAGGAAGTAACTTGATTTTACTCCCACCACTGTCTTCAAAATCACAGTCTCACATCCCTCCTCCATCTCCTGGCCAGACCTCTGGCAGATCTGAAGTTTTTCACTCATATAGTGAGCTTTGTAAGCTCTTCCAAGACTCTTCCCCTGCTAAAGCCCTTCCCTGCCCGAGCCTTAGCATAAGTCACTTTAGACTCCTGTTCTGAAAATCCATCTCTCCTCAGACTTTCCAAAGGGAGTAACTATGCACAGACCCCTCAAAACGTCATGTCTTTGAGCAATATGCAGCAAGTGACCCTAGCCCAAGGAGATCCCCAGTATCTTTGACCGCTGGATTCTGGAAATAGAGACCATTGCCTCCAGAGCTCCCTCCCTCGGCTCTGCCCTGGTGTGCTGCCCACAAGCTGACCCAGGCCAGCTGTAGTCCACTGTGTTGTTTAGGGCAGAGTCAGCCTCAGCATCTCTGGGCCTTACCCACTGCAGGAACTTAGGTCTGGCTCTCCAGAGGATGCCCACCTCAATAGGCACCATCCTCCCGGGGTGGGATCTGCAGTTCAGCAAACCTGGGGTTGTTGACAGGCAATAAAAGTGATGTAGTATCACTCCTGGCTGACACCCCTACTGGCTACAAGTAGTTGTCTTCAAGACTACCCCATTCTTGCTCAAAGGGTATAGGGGAGGAAGAGAGAAAAGGAGAGTTAAGAAGAAACATATAACCCCCAAACAACTTTCTTCAAATAAATCCTCAGCCTCCCTGACCCTCAGCGATCCTGGGCCTTCTGTGGTATGACCTGGGGCAATTATGAACTAAAGGTGATTGACGTCTTAGTTACCAGGTGCTGCTATATTATACAGAATTTTCTTTTCTTACAGTTAGGAGGCTAGAAGTCTAAATTCAGAGTGTTGGCTCTAGGCAAAGGTTTTCTCTGTTGGAACTGGAGAAAAGTACTTGCCTCTTTTCAGCTTCTTTTCCTTGGTGATCATTGTGTGACTTGGCATCTATCTTCCCCCATCTCCGCTTACTTCTCTGTTCTGTTTATATCTCAGAGGTAACTGGCTTTAAACACAACCTACACTGATATGAATTATGATCCTTGTGAAGGATATTGAATATACCATGGACTGCCAGAAGAATGAACAAATCTGTGTTGGAGGAAGTACAAGAACACTCCTTAGAAGCGAGGTTGGTGAGACGTCACCTCAGGTACTTTGGACAAATTATCAGAAGGGACCAGTCCTTAGAAAAGTGCATCATGCTTGGCATTTGTTGTTGGTGTTAAGTGTAGGCTTGGTATGGTATCCGTGACATTTTACCAAGACACTTAATGACATGGGTTGACACAATGACTGCAACAATGTACTCAAACACAGCAACTATTATGAGGATGACCCAGGACCAAGCAGTGTTTCTTTCTGCTGTCCTGGTGTGGTGCTGTAGAATAGGCACTGGACTGTTAACCACAGGGTCATTGGTTCAAACCCACCCCCCAGCTGTTCCTCAGAAACCCTCTAAAGAGTCACTACGATTCAGAACCAACTCAACAGCACTTAACAACAACATGAGTGGGAGCTAATTTAACATCACTTACCAAGGACTACGGGAATCCTTGTGTGGCACTGTGGGTTAATGCACCACACTGCAAAGCCATTTGAACTGTAACATTCAAAACCACTCACCAGCTGCTCCTCGGAAATCCTATATAGAGTCACTACAGTTTAGAACCAACTTGATGGCACTTAACAACAATAAAAACAACAACTAAGGACTCCAACAAAAATACTGATACAGCTTTTTTTTTTTAATGAAGCAATATATACAACAAATCATTTGCCATTTCAACCACTTCTATATGTACATACAAGAACACTTAATTGTACTTCTGAGAAATCTACCTGGACCAAGAAGCAGTTGTTCGAACAGAGCATGGGAACACTGAATGTTTTAAAATTGGGAAAGGTGTGCGACAAGGTTGTGTCCTTTCACCATACTTATTCAACCTGTATGCTGAGCAAATAATATGAGAAGCTGGATTCTATGAAGAAAAACGTGGCATCAGGATTGGAGGAAGACTCATTAACAACCTGTGATATGCAGATGATACAACCTTGCTTGCTGAAAGTGAAGAGGACTTGAAACATTTACTTATGAAGATCAAAGAGCACAGCCTTCGATATGGATTACATCTAAATATAAAGAAAACAAAAATCCTCACCACTGGACCAATAAACATTCTCCATTCTTATCAATGGAGAAAAGATTGAGGTTGTCAAGGACTTCATTCTTCTTGGATCAATGATCAACATTCACAGAAGCAGCAGTCAAGAGATCAGACGACATATTGCATTAGGCAAATCTGCTGCACAGGAACCTTTAAAGTGTTGGAGAGCAAAGATGTCAACTTGAGGACTAAGGTGCGCCTGACCCAAGCCATGGTATTTTCAATAACCTCATATGGATGCGAAAGCTGGACAGTGAATAAGGAAGATCATAGAAGAATTGATGCCTTTGAATTGTGGTGTTGGAGGAGAATACTAAAAGTGCCATGGGCTACCAAAAGAACCAATAGATTTGTTTTGGAAGAAATGCAGCCAGAGTGCTTCTTGGAGGCCAAGATGGCTAAACTTCGTCTCTCATACTTTGGACATGTTGTCAGGAGGGAACAGTCACTGGAGAAGGATGTCATGCTGGGTAAGATGGCAGGTCAGAGAAAAAGAGGAAGACCCCCAACGAGATTGATCGGCCAGGTGGCATCATTGATGGCATCAAGTATAGCAGCGGTAGTGAGGTTGGCCCAGGATCAGACATTGTTTCGTTCTGCTGTGCTATGAGTTGGTTCCAACTCGATGGCACCTGACAACAACAACAACATGTACATTTCAACCATTCCAAACACTCCCATGCTACCCAACCATCACCACTATCCATTTCCAAATCTTTTTTCTTTCTCTCTGTGTTTTCCCCTTCTCTCCTTTCCCTTTTTTTATTTGTTGAAAAGTTCCCAGTGGTTTGTTCTAATGAGAAAATAAACATACATTGTTTCCCTTCTAGTACTTGCAGGGGAAAAAAACGCAACAGATTTCCTTTTTTCCCCTGTCTTTTCTTTTGAACTGACTTCCTCATATCTACACTCGACCCAGTGATTTATTATCTCTTCCCTGATATCGTTGGTAACCATCACAGAATATTTATTATAGAATGAGAATCTTTTCTTGACTTTTTTTACAGTAGTAGTCTCATATAATAGCTGTCCCTTTGCAACGGACTTATTTCACTCACATGATGTCCTCCAGGTGGTGGAGTAGGCTAATGCGTCAGTCTGCAAAGTCGTTTGAACTGCAAGGTTGGTGGTTCAAGCTCACCAGCTGGTCCTTGGAAATCCTATACAGGGTCACTGTGGGTTGGAATCGACTCTACGGCACTTAACAACAACAATGTCCTCCAGGTTCTCTTGCTATTTGGTGTTTTGCAGGTCTCCGGTTACTCTTCAATGTTGCATAATATTCCATTGTGTGTATGTAGTAAAGTTTATTCAACCATTCCCCTGCTATAGGCATCTAGGCTGTCCTCATCTTTTGCCATTGTGAATAATGTTGCAATGAACATGGGTGTGCATATATCTACTCACATTATGGCTCTGACTTCTTGAGGATACATACCAAGTCGAGCTATTGCTGGGTTATGCAATATTTCTATTTCCAGCCTTCTAAGAAAGTGCCACACCGTACACTGGTTGCACCATTTTACTGTCCTCTCTCCAGCATTTGCTCTTTTCTTGATCTAGCCTTTTAACATAGTAAAGAAAACTCATTTCTAAATGGGATTTCTAAATGGTATGGCCCAATGTCATCAAGTTGATACCGACTCATAGTGATCCTACGGAAATGTTTACAGAAGCAGAAACTCTCTTCTTTCTCACCCAGAGCTGTTTGTGGATTCAAACTGCTGACTTTGAAGTTAGTAGCCCAGAGCTTAACCCACTATGCCACCAGGGTTTCTTAACCATAAGCATAGGGGTTAGGATCTACAACGCATAATCTGGGGGAACACAATCCAATCTATAACAGATGACAGACTCCCTATTTATCCCAAATATGTAATTCTTCCCTAAGGAGTTCTGGTGTAGCGCTGTAGGCTAATGCATCAGACTGCAAAGTCGTTTGAACTGCAAGGTCAGTGGTTCAAGCTCACCAGCTGCTCCTTGAAAACCCTTTACAGGGTCGCAATGGGTCGGAATTGACTTGTCGGCACTTCACAACAACAACAACAAGCCCCAGGCAGATGTAGTTGTTCTATCACTGTAAAGCATGGGCAACCTGACCTCCTCTCTTTAAAAATCTTCCAAAGCTTTTCTCATTTACCCTTGGGTTAATTCAAAATGTTTACCTCCCCTGCCTTATCTCATGTCTCTCTCGCCTTCAATGGTTGTCTCATCATTCCTTGACTATACCACCTCTGCCTGGCCTTTGCACATGCTGTTCCCTTGATCTGCCACAAAATTCTGTCTCATCATCAATCATGAAACGTAACTTCCTCTAAGCATGTGGAAGACTGGCCTGTCCCCATCAGACTCCATCATAGCACCTGCCACAGGATGTAGTCATAGTACAAATGCAGCCAGGAGCACAATCTGATAGACTCCACTGGACAATTGTTCTGGTTCAAACCCTGCTTTTACCACTTACTACCTGGGAGGCCTTGAGTGAGTCATGAAATTTCTCTGTACTTCAGTTACCTTATTTGCAAAATGGGAATAAAAAGAGTTCCCATCTCATTGGCCTATTGTAAGGATTGCTGTTGTTGTTATGTGCCATGGAGTCGATTCCAACTATATAATGACCCTGTACAGGGTTTCCAAGGCTGTAAATCTTTATGGGAGCAGAAAGCCTCATCTTTATCCCATGGAACACCTGGTAGTTTCAAACTTCTGACCCTGAGGTTAACAGCCTGATTCATAACCATTATGCTACCAGAGCTCTGCCTGGCCCATTGTAAATGGAATATGATACTTGTTTAAGTAGGTAAGTAAATATTGTTGATAAGACAT
>NW_006408589.1:5745529-5753625 GCF_000296735.1 Chrysochloris asiatica
TTTTCTCCATTTATCATGATGTTTTTTATTGGTCCAGTGGTGAAGATGTTCTTTGGTTTATTTTTTACACTGAGATGCAATCCATACTGAAATCTGTATAGTCTCTGATGTTCATCAGTAAGTATTTAAAGTCCTCTTCACTTCCTGCATGTACAGTTATATCACCTGAATATCACATGTTGTTAATGAGTCTTCCTCCAATTCTGATGCCATGTTCTTCATAATATAATCTAGCTTCTCAGATTATTTGCTCAGCATAAAGATTGAATAAATATGGTGAAAGGATACAACCCTGGCACACACCTTTTCTGATTTTAAAACATTCAGTATCCCCTTGTTCTTTTCAAACAACTGTCTCTTAGTCTCTGTGCAGGTTCCTCATGAGCACAATGAAGTGTTCTGGGACACTCATTCTTTGAAATATTATCCATAATTTTTATGACCCACACAGTCAAATGCCTTTGCATAGTCAATAAGGCAAAGAAACATCTTTCTGCTTAATGTCACAAGTAAATACATGTGACAGTAATGGCAGATTACAAAGCTATAAAAGTGTTTTAAAAATCTTCCCTAAACCATCTACGGTATCCAGGAACCCAAATTGGTGACCAAAGAACTCATCCAGTTTTACCCTGGATGCAATTTGTCAATCTGACCAGTCAAGACATTAACTGCCTTTTTGTCAGACACAAAGTTGGAATCGGGGCCTGCCAAGGGTGGGAATATTAGCCTAATGTGTGGGCTGGAACTCTGCCATGTTGCCCTTGAGAGACAGAGAGAATCAGAAGGACATTATATGAGGTTGTAGTTGTTAAGTGCTGTAGAGTCGGTTCCAACCCATAGCAAACCTGTATAGGGTTTCCAAGGAGCAGCTGGTGAGCTTGAACCACCAACCTTGCCGTTCAAACCGACTTTGCAGTCCAGCGCGTTAACCCACAACACCACACCAGGACTCCTCCATTAAGTACAGACCAGAAAACTGTATGAAGCAGTTTTACTTTATATTACTTGGGGTTACCATGAATCAGAATCAACAAACAGCAATTAACCATAGCAACCAAAATATTCAGTACCCAAAAGAAAACATTCACAAAATCCAGAATCCAATCAAATCCTGGTGTGGTGCTGCAGGTTAATGTGCTAGACTGCAAGGTCAGTTTGAACCAGAAAGTCAGGAGTTCAAGCTCACCAGCTGCTCCTCAGAAACCTATACAGGGTTGCTATGAGTTGGAACCTACTCAACAGCACTTAACAACAGTAACAACCCTTACTCTTCTGGTTCAAACCCACCAGCCACTTCTCAAAAACCCTAGACAGGGTGGCTAGGAGTCAGAACCAACTCGATAACACTTAACAACAGCAGCACTTCCCCTTCAAGGGCCCTGGTAGTTCAGTGATTATGTGCTAGAATGCTTGGCTATTTGAAGCCACCAGCTGCTTCAGAGGAGAAAGATGGGGCAATCTGCCTCTATAAAGATGTACAGCCTTGGAAACCCTAATGACAGTTCTACTCTGTCCTCTACAGTCACTACAAGCCTGAATCAGTTTAAAAGCAGCAGGTCTAGTGGTCAGGATAGACCAGGTTCTGGAGCAGTAACAAATAACACCAAAATGCTCAGACCCTTAAACCAAAATAGCTTCTCCTCACACTCCCTTTTGCACAGGTTTGCAGCGTAGTTTCTCCCGGACCCTTACTGGCAGAGCAGCCACCTCTGGAGCACCACCGAGCACAGAGCAGAGGCAAAATTTCACAGCTCTCTGCCTAGAAGAAGGAGCTCTGGTAGCGTAGCAGTTACGAGTCGGGCTGCCAACCTCAAGGTTAGCAGTTCGAAACTACGAGAGGTTCTGTGGGAGAAAGATGAGGCGTTCTGCTCCCATAAAGATTTACAGCCTCGGAAACCCTGTACAGGGTCGCTATGAGTCAGAACCGACTCCACGGTACTTAACAACAACAACAGCAACTGCCTAGAAGGGAAAAACTTCGCTTCTGTTCACATTGTGAGCAAGTCACTTAAACAACCCTGAATTCAAGAGGGTGGAGGAATGCAATCCAAGCAAGTGCCTAGCAAAACTGGAACCTTTTCTCATCCTAGCGGACAGAACGGTCTTTTCAAAATGTAAGTCAGACCACAGCTCTCCTCTCTTTCCATTTTCTTTAGAGTCAGAGCCAACATTTCCATGGCCCCTACAAGATTCTACGTGACCTGGTGTCCCAAAACCACTTGACCTTGCATGTCCTTCTTCTCTTCCCTCCAGCCACACAAACCTCTTTCTGTTCCTCAGACAGGCCCACCATGTTCTCACTTGAGTGCCTTTGCACTGGCTGCTTCCCCTTCTGGAAAATTCTTCCCCCTCCTATCCACATGGCCTCCTCCCCTACTTCCATCAAATCTCTACTCAAATGTCACCTTCTCATTGAGGCCTATTTGCTCCACACTATTAAAAATTACATCCTGCTGTTGCCATTCTTGGCCTACCCATTATCCTGCACTATTTTTTTTATTCAGAACACTTTTCACCTTTTCTTTCTTTTTTTTTTTTTCTGTGCCATCCAAAAATATGTGTTGGAATCATAACCCCTATGAATCTAATCTTGTTTGGCAATCGGGTTGCCTTTATTATGCTAATTAGATCATACCTGAGTGGGTGGGTTTATAAATGGAATCACTTCTGAATTACAAACAGCAGAGTAGACAGAGGCAGCACACAGGGAGAAGGCAGGTGCCGTGAGAGGATTCCCAGGGAGCCAAGGAATTCAGAGGCTGCAGACAAGGAAGGAGTCATCATGGTTGAGACCTTGATGTGTGTTATTAGCCTCCAGAACTGTGAGAATATAGATGTCTTGTTTTTTAAAAACCACCCACTTGCGGTATCTCTGTTACATTAGCATTAGGTAGCTAAGACACAGGTCCTGGCAACTATCAAAACATTCCTTGAGGAATGGAATAAAGAGGATTAAAGAAACATCTTGAAATGCCATTTGTTGACTATAATTTTAGTAGTACCTAGAAGCTATACAGCAGTCACAGAAGCAAATCATTAGCTCTAAAGAACCATTAGATTTAAAGGAGTCCTGGTGTGGTGCCATGGGATAAGCACTCGGCTGCAAGGTCAGTTTGAGTTGCAAGATCAGTGGTTCAAACTCACCACCTACTCCTCCTTGGAAATTCTACACAGGGTTGCTATGAGTCGGAACTGACTCAACAGCACCTAACAACAACAAAGAAGAAGCATGCAAGGAGAGAACTTGGATCCTGCATTGATATAGAGAAATTTGGCAGACACTTCCTTCTCGTTCTATGAAAGAAGGCATCATAGATTCCTATTCTATTCATAAACCAATACTTACTGAGAAACTACAATGAATGACTCAGGTGCTGTTTTGGGTACTGGAGGTATAGCATTGAACAAGCCAGACATGGGTTGGACACTCTTGGAATCTGCATTCTAGTTTTGCAGAATGTGTTTTAATGTGCTATGTGGTTAGTTGCTGTCAAGAGGCCCTTAACAAACGTACAGCCCCAGACAACAGAATGAAATGTTGCCCAGTCTTGTGTCCCCTTCATGATCTTTGGTTTGTTGAGTCCATTGTTGCAGATATTGTGTCGATCCATCTCATTGTGGGTTTCCTTTGTGTATACTGGCCCTCTACTTTACCAAACATGGTATCCTTCTCTAGTGATTGGTTTCTCCTAATGACATGTTCACAGTGAGCAAGATGAAAAGCATTCTGGTTATATTTCTTCGAACACTGATTTGTTCGTTCTTCTGGAAGTCCATGGTCTAATCACTACAATTTAAATGTATAAATTCTTCTTCTATGTTTCTTTTCCATAGTTCAGCTTTGACATGCATATGACTTGATTGAAAAGATCACGGCTTCGGTCAGGCCCACCTTAGTTATCAAAGTGACAGCTTTGCTTTTTAGAACTTTAAGAGGTCTTGTGCAGCAGATCTGCCAAATGCAATATGTCGTTTGGTTTTGTGACTGCTGCTTTCATGAGTGTTGATTGCTGATCCAAGTAGAATGAAATCCTTAACAACTTCAATTTTCTCAAATTGTCATACAATTTCCTTATTTAATATGTTTCTCATTTATATGTGCTAGCTTGTGAGTGCAGCAAGAGAAAGGGTCTTTTCCTGTTTAGCACCCAACATACCTAGTATAGGGCTTGGCTCATTGTCGAGTAGGTTCCGACTCATAGAGACCCTGTGTTGGCTGGAAATCTGTATGGGATTATGGGAGCAGAAGCCTCATCTTTCTCCCAAGAAGCAGCTGGTGGATTTGAACTGCTGACCTTATGGTTAGCGGTCCAGTACTTGTCCTAAAAAGCCACTCGCACTCTTTCTTGGCTCATAGTTGTTGTTATTACATGCTGTCAAGTCAGTTTTGACTTATAGCTACCCTGTATTGGGTTTCCAAGGAAAAACTGGTGGGTTTGAACCACAGACCTTGTGGTTAGCTGTCCAGTGGTGATCCTACAGTGCCACACCAGGACTCCTGGCACATTGTTGTTGTTAAGTGCTTTTGAGTCACTTTTGACTCATAGAGACCCTGTAGGGGGTTTCCGAGGAGTGACTGGTGGATTTGAACCATCAACCTTGTGGTTATCTGTACAGTGCTGACTCGTGGTGGTAGTTATTGTGTGTGGTCAAGTTGGTTCCGACACTTGTTGAAATAGTGACTATATAACAACTCTCTGGAGTATCTGCACCTTAAGATCATGCTCAAATACATTTTATCTGAGTAGGAAAGAATGAGTCATGACCTTTGCATTCAATGGAACAATCTTGTAGGGCATTCAAGCAGATAGGTGTTGCTGGGTTCCATCAGGTAGGTTCTGACTCATTGCGACCCTATGCACAACAGAACGAAACACTGCCCAGTCTTTCACCATCCTCACAATTGTGGTTAAGCTTGAGCCCATTGTTGCTTCCACTGTGTCCATACATCACTTTAGGGGTCTTCCTCTTTTTTGCTGACCCTCCATGTTATCTAGCATGATGCCCTTCTCCAGGGACTGGTCTCTGCATTTCTTCCAACACAAATTTATTTGTTCTTCTAGCAGCCCATGATCCTTTTAATACTCTCCTCCAACATCATAACTCAAATGCATCAATTCTTCTATGGTCTTCCTTATTCACGGTCCAATTTTCACATATATATGAAAGTACTGTGACTTGGGTCAAGTACACCTTAGTCCTAAAACTGATATCTTTGCTCTTAAACACTTTAGACAGGTCTTGTGCAGATTTGTCCAATGTAATACGTTGTGTGATTTCTTAACTGCTGCTTCCATGAGTGTTGATGGTAGATCCAAACTAAATGAAGTCTTTGACAACTTCAATCTTTTCTTCATTTACCATGATGTTATTTATTCATCCAGTGGTGAGAATTTTTTGTTTTCTTTACATTGAGGTGCAACCCAGTAAGCAAGGTTGTAGCATGGACATATCGCAGGTTGTTAATGAGTCTTCCTCCAGTCCTGATGCCACATTCTTTTTCATCTAGTCCAGCTCCTCAGATTATTTGCTCAGCATACAGATTTAAAAAGTGTTGTTTTTGTTAGGTGCCATTGAGTCGATTCAAACTCATAGTGACCTATGCACAACAGAATGAAACACTGCCTGGTCTTGACCTATCCTCACAATTGTTGTTAAACTTGAGTCTATTGCTGCTGCCAATGTACCAATCCATCTGTCCATAGTCTTCCTCTTTTTTTGCTGATCCTCCACCAAGTATGATGTCCTTCTCCAGCGACTGATCCCTACTGATAATATGTTCAAAGTAAGAGACAAAGTCTTGCTTGCCATTCTGGCTTTTAAGGAACATTCTGGCTGTATCTCTTCTAACACAGATTTGTTTGTTCTTCTAGTGGTCCATGCTATTTTTGATATTCTTTTCCAACACCATAACTCAATGCATCAATTCTTCTACAGTCCAACTTTCACGTGCATATGAAGCTATTGAAAATACCATGACTTTAGTCAGGTGCATTTTCAACCTCAAACTGATATCTTTGCTCTTGAACACTTTAAAGAGGTCCTATGCAGCAGACTTGCCTGATGCAATACATCATTTGATTTCTTGACTGCTGCTTCCATGGGTGCTGATAATGGATCCAAGTATAGTGAAAGAATACAACCCTGGCATACACCTTCCCCAATTTTAAACCATTCAGTGTCCCCTTGCTCTGTTAGAATGACAGCCTTTTGGTCTATGTAGGTTCCTCATAAGCACAATTAAGTGTTCCGGAACACTAATTCTCTACAATGTTTTCCATAGCTTTTCATGATCCACATGGTCAAAAAGCCTTTGTGTAGTCAATAAATCATAGGTAAACATCTTTCTGGTAATTTCTGCTTTCAGCCAAGATCCATCTGATGTCAGCATTGATGTCCCTCATCCACGTTCTCCTCTGAATTTGATTTTAACTTACAACAGTTTCCTGTCAACGTACTGTTGCAACTATTTTTCAAATATCCTTAGCAAAATTTTACTTGCATGTGATATAAATGATATTGTCTGATCATTTCTGCATTCCGTTAGGTTACCTCTCTTTGGAATGTGCACAAATATGGATCTCTGGCAATCAGTTGGCCAGATAGCTGCCTTCCACTTTTTTTGGCAGAAATGGATGAGTGCCTCCAGTGCTGCCTCAGTTTGTTCTTTGTCAATGTTTTCAGTGCACCTTGGACTTCTTCCTTCAGTACCATTGGCTCTTGGTCATATACTATCGCTTGAAATGGTTGAACATCATCCATTTCTTTGGTACAGTGACTCTGTGTATTCTTTTTATCTTCTTTAGATGTTTTCTGCATCATTCAATATTTTGCCCAGAGAATACTTTAAGTTGAGTCTTAAATTTTTTCTTCAGTTCTATCAGCTTGAAAAATGCTGAGCATGTTCTTCCATTTTGTTTTTCCAACTTCAGGTCTTTGCATATTGCATTGTAATATTTGACTTTGTCTTCTCAAACTTCTCTTTAAAATTTCCTGTTTAGCTCTTTCATTTCATCATTCCTTCCATTTGCTTTAGCATGTCTACACTGGAGAGTAAGTTTCAGAGTCTCTTCTGACAGTCGTTTTGGTGTTTTCCTTCTTTCTTGTCTTCTTAATGGCCTTGTGATTTCCTTCTGTATGATATTTTTTTTATGTCATCCCACAACTCTTCTGGTCTTCGGTCTTTAGTGTCTAATGCATCAAATCTGTTCATGAGATGATTTCAGGTGGGACATGTTCAAGGTCATGTTTTGACTCCCATGGACTTGCTTTAATCCTCTTCAACTTCAGCCTGAACTTGCATATGAGCAATTGATGGCCTGTTTCAATGCACATGATTTTGGCAGATGATGTGGTACTTTTTCCAGTCTCTTTCCAAAGATGTAGTCAATTTGATTTCTGTATATTCCAGTGAGGTCCATATGTATGGGGGGGAAGGGGGTTGTGTGCTATGGAGTCTGCTCTGACTCACAGTGACCCTGTATAGGGTTTCCAAAGCTGTAAATCTTTACGGGAACAGAAAGCCTCATCTGTCTCCCATGGAACCGCTGGTGGTTTCAAACTGCTGACCTTGAGATTAGCAACCTGACTCATAACCACTATGCTACCAGAGCTCCTTGATCTATATGTATAGTCATCTTATATGTTGCTTTAAAAAGGTATTTGCAACGAAGAAATCATTGGTCTTGCAAAATTCTATCATACAATCTCCAGCATCATTTCTATCACCAAGGCCATATTTTCCATCTACTGATTATTCCTCTTTGTTTCCCAACTTTGCATTCCAATAACCAGTAATAATCAATACATCTTCATTGCATGCTTGATCAATTTCATACTAAAGAAGCTGGTAGAATTCTTCAATTTCATCATCACCTGCTTTAGTGGTTGGTGCATACGTTTGAATAATAGTGGTATTAATTGGTCTTCCTTGTAGGCATATGGATATTATCCTATCACAGACAGCATTATACTTCAAGATAGATTTTGAAATGTTCTTTTTTTTTTTTTTTTAATGAATATGATAACATTTATCTTCAATTGTCATTCTCAGCAAATGTCCAGAAACAAGATATAATGTCTGAGACAAATGA
>NW_006408589.1:5756045-5766297 GCF_000296735.1 Chrysochloris asiatica
CAGGCTTGCAGGGTATACCCTCTGGTTGGTTGATGATGCATGGAGGGGATTGTAACCATGGCAATGAAACGATATACAATAGGATGAATGTAAAACTAAAACTAATGTTTTCCCATGTAAACTATCACATAATTCATAATAAAACATTTAAAAATAAAAAGAATTTCATTAACCAAACATTCAGAAATAATCTGCTTCTCCCTCTGTCTAGTCTGTCTTAGTCTGAAAGTTCAGCTGAAACCTATCCATCATGGGTACCCCTGTTTGTGTCTAAAATACTGGTGGCATAACTTCCAGGATCACAGCAACATGCAATCCACCACAGTACAATAAACTGACAGACGTGGAGGCAAGAAGGTAGATCTACCTGGAAACATGAGGCATGGGAGGCATTGGGGATGAAACTGTTTTCTACTCCATAGTGTGCACATTGGTGGTCATGATAGATTGCCACCTTGTGGTTAAATTAGAAAATGCATGCAGCCAGATTTAGGGCTGGTAACAATCCCTAACCCCCACCCCACCCCACCCCCCGCCCTTTAAACACAGTATTTCTGCAAATCTCTCTAGGCTTCTGTGAAAAAGACGGAAGTCATCAGCATTGGCCCCCTTCAGAGGCACCTGGAGTATATGCCCACTGACCCTGAAGTGTAACCCAACACATGATCTTTGACACACTCATACATCCATTCATTCAGTCAGCAAATATTTGCTAAGCATTTACCCAGAGTCAGATACTATGGGGAATAAGAGTCCCAGGCTTTTTTGTGGGAAAGACAGCCATTAGTTTATTCAACAACTGATTACTAGGAGCCTGCTGGCATAGTGTTGGCATTGGGGGATAGTAACAATGATTCAGACTGGACTTAGCCCTTGTGGTGCTGATATTCTAGTGGAAAGAGAAACAAGAACAGGATGACAATAGTGATAAGTGAAGGAAAAATACATGGGAGAGTGATCGGGGTGGCCACAGAAGAGATGCCATTTGAACTAAGGCAGTGTTATCACTAGTGGGAATGTGGACAGCACTAGGTGACACTGTCCGAGGAGGGGACCCTGAAATGACTGTTTATAAAAATCTTTGTGCAGTGTTCCAGCAGAATTTTATTGCTTTTTATAAAAATATTTTATATAAAAACACTTTTCAGAAGCCCACCGTACATGTACCAGTATACAGACAAGGCTAAATTCTATGCCTATGTACTTTTCAAACCTTCTAATGTGCTCTGGGACTCCTGGTGTGGTGCTGTAGGATCAGCATAAGGTCGGTGGTTCAAAGCCACCAGCTGCTCCTTCAAACCACTATACAGAGTCACTGTGAATCAAAAGCACTTAACAACAGCAATGTCTTTTGGTCAGAGCTGTCATTATTAGCTGATTAAACGCATGCAACGAATCATGTGGTTTTGTCTGCATGTGTTACAAACACAAGCTGTTGTTTTCATTGTTGCTAGTATTTTTAAAGTTGTTGATTTTTTATATGTTCTAGTGTTTAACATACAAGATTTTGGTAAGTAGTATTTGTGTACCTATATCAATAACTATACTGAGGATGAAGTAGTAACTAAAGGGGAAAAGAAAGGAGAAAAAAAAAATAAAAAAGACTTCCACTCAGTTACTAATAACATAACTAATGTCATAACTCAATGTAGAAAGATTTCACAAAACAATTTTCATATTGGTGGTGGTGGTGGTTATGCGCCATGGAGTCGGTTCTGATTAACAGTGACCCTGTATAGGGTTTCCAAGGCTGTAATTCTTTACAGGAGCACAAAGCCTTATCTTACTCAAACAGAACCGCTGGTAGTTTCACACTGCTGACCCTGAGATTAGCAGCCTAACTCGTAACCACTATGCTACCAGAGCTCCTAATTTTCATATTGTTATTGTTGTGAAGTGCCATTGAGTCGATTCTGACCCATAGCGACCCTGTATAGGGTTTCTAAGGAGCAGCTGGTGAGCTTGAACAGCCAACCTTGCAGTTCAAACAGCTTTGCAGTTTGGTGCATTAACCCACAGCACCACACCAGGACTCTAATTTTCATGTTCGTACTCATATAATCTAAGCAATATTATATTTAAGCAATTTACAGCTATATCCATCACATATTATTCTATGATTAAAACTGATAATACATATTATTAAGAACTTTGTATGGCCTGAGATGGGGGGGTGACACCAACCCCAATGACTAAGGCCTGAAGAGTGATACTGGGCCAGTAGAGGGAAAAGATGAAGGAATCCTGGTGGTGCAACAGTTTAACACTCAGCTGCTAACTGAAAGGTTGACGATTTGAACCCACAAGGTGCTCCACGGAAAAAAGACCTAGTGATCTGCTCATATAAAGATTTATAGTCTAGGGAATCCTATGAGGCAGTTGAATTGTATCACACTAGGCGCCAAGAGTCAGAATTGACTCAAAGGCACCTAAAAACAGCAACAGAGGGGAAAGCATTCCAGAAAGAAGGAAATGCATATGCAAAGTGGTGAGTGTTCTAGGAATGGAAAGAAGACCAGAGTGGTTAGAGGGAAGCAGCAGGCGAAGGGGGAGGAGATGTGGTAAAGAGGTCAGCAGAGGTCAGATCATGCAGGGTCTTGAGGATTTGCCTTTATTCTAAGTGCAGGAGGAAGCCATTGGAGCATTTTAAGCCAAGATGGGGTAGGGTGGGGATGGGGAGATAAGATCTGACTTGTTGACTTGCCTTTTCTAGAAACATCTCTGGCTGGGAACAAAGAAGGACTGTTAAGAACACCTCCTTTATGGAGAAGAGGTGGCCACAGCATTAAGAAGACACCAGTCCTGTCCTCAAGGAGGCTCTAGATTTGTAAAGGAAAATGGGTCAGGCAGTCAGACGGATCTGAGTTCAGATCTCAGTCTCATCCCTTTCCAATGCTGTGCCCTTGTAAAACCACACTGAACTTCCATTTTCTGACCTGGAAACGAGGAAAACAACACCCACACTGTAGATGTGCTGAGGGACCTAGAGAAATGGATATGAATGCTCTGCTGTTATACATGGCACCTGCTTAGTTAGCTGCCAGTGAAGCAACCGCAACCCATGCTGACCTTATGCACCACAGAAGAAAACATCTTCTGGTTCTGTATCATCCTCACAGTGCCAGCCAGTATGTTCAGGTGCACTGATGCATTGATTGGGTCAATCCATCCTACTGAGAGTCTCCCTCGCTCTTGCTGACCCTCTACGTCACCAGCCATGATATCCGCCACTAACAACGGATCACTCCTGATGGCGTGTCCAAAGTAAGCAAGTTGGACAATGTCCTGTCATGATTCAAGTAGAGCACAAAACCTTTATTCTTCATCTGCCTCAGTCTGGAATCTCGGTTGAAATCTGTCCACCCTGGTGACCTTGCTGGTATTTCAAATGCCAGCACAACTTCCAGAATATATTGTTGTTGAGTGCCTTCAAGTCAGTTCCGACTCACAGTGACCCTGTATGGGGTTCCTGAAAAGCAGCTGGTGGATTTGAACCGCCGACCTTGCCTTCCAGTATGTTATCCACACCAACATAGCAATAGGCAAACAACCACAATACTACAAACTGGCAGGTGCATGGTGGTATAGGTCTGGTGGTGGTGGTTTGCGGGGTGGGGGTTATATGCACAGAGCCAGTTTCAATTCATAACAACCCTGTATAGGGTTTCCGAGATTGCAATTTTTTAAGTTGAGTTTTTACTGTGAATTGAATGATAGTTTACATGGGGGAACATCAGTTTTGCATTCATCGTTTCATTACAATGATTACAATCTCCTCTGTGCGTCATCATTCAATAATAGTATTTGCTTCTATTCCCTCTGGTGTATTTTTGTTTGTGTTTTGGTGGGGGGAATGTACACAAAAACACTCAGGAATATATAATCATTTAAATAACTGAAGGACACATTCTATAAACCTGCCTCCTGGCCACCTGCACCTGGCTGCCAGCACACAGTCTTTCTCTTTCCATGAGTCTAGAGTCCTCAGCAGCTCTCTCTCTCCATGCCCTCATCTCTGTTTCCCTCTCTGGTGTGGCTGCTTCTCTGGTTAGGGTCCCACATTCCATTCATGCTCTTCTCCCTTGATGGTCCTAGGGTTCTCTGTTCCTGGACTGTAAGATTAACTACACCCCTATTTTTGTTACAAAACTTCTACCTTTATAGTTGTAACAGTCGCAATTAGTCATGATAACAATTACTCACTATTGAATCAAAAGAATCTTATACCCATTTCCTTTCACCAGACCCATCTAGACAAGATGAAAGATATTCAGTGGAGATTCTACCTTCCCCCACACACTCTGAAACTAAACTCCCTCTTGAAAACGTATAAGCCAGTCACCTTGTGCCTTTATAGCCCCTCCAATTTTAGGTAGCCAATGTCTAAGTTGCCTGTCTCTATCAACCCTGTTTACAGAGTGGATAGTATTTATTTTAGATGTGAGGATTCCTTCTCTCTCAGTTGGTATTTTTTTTTCTTAAATGTTTTATTGTGAATTTTGTGATAGTTTACATGGAAGAACATTAGTTTTACATTCATTCTATCGTATATCGTCTCAGTTGGTATTTTGAGCTGCTACCTCCATAAGTATTGGTCAAGTTCATCAAATTGTAGCAATTTACACTAGTTTCCTTTATCGGTCGAATGGGTACTATCTGCAAGTTTGGGCATTCTTGTGCTTCACCCTTCACTTCGTATCAGCTGGATGCTTCGCTCTCAACTCTAGCCCTCTGTGGCTATGTCCTTGTCCATGGATTCAGGAGTCCCCAGGTCTCACCACACTTCGAACCAACCAACCCCTCCTCTTCCCTCTCTCATCTTCAGGTAGATGGGAATCTATGGGACATGGTTGAACTCAGCCCATACTTTCATTGTTGCCTTTCCCCCTCTTCCAATCACCAGTAGACCAACATGGTTGCCAGCAAACTTACATACCTGCTTATGTGTTCCCTTTGAGTTTCAGTCTTGGGGGGTGGGGAGGGGGTTGTCCTGAAAGGACTTGATTGCTTGCCCTGAAGGCTCCCCAGCGAACAACTTGCTTGTTCTTGTAGTAGCCAATCAGACTGCCATTTTTGTTTTGGATTTTTCCTGCTGGTCTTTCTTTCAAGAAGTATCTTCTGTTCCTCTAGCTATTCCTGGATGGCCTGCTTGTCCTTTCAACTGGGACTGTCCCACCTCAGAAGGTTCTGGGTGGGGCTCAGGATTCCACCTAAGGTCCTATAGACTACAAAGGCTCCACAGGAAGCCTATTTCTCTGGGCAAATTCTAGAACCCCTGTTAAGATATTTCAATCAGTTGTAAGCTGAAGATGGGCTTACAAGCTTTCAGTAATGTTTCCTGATAGAGACTGCAAATTTTCACAGGAGCAGAAAGCCTCGTCTTTCTCCCATGGAGCAGCTGGTAGATTCGAAACACTAACCTTGCGGTTAACATCCCAACTTGTAACCCACTACACTGCCAGGGGTCCTTATAGATCTGGTAGCTACTCAACTAAAGTTACATTACAACACACACACACACTCTTTACAACATACGGAAGAGACAGAATGATAAAGGGACAATTTTAAAACACCAGGTAGGTAGAGATGAAAGCAGTACTGATGTGACCAATCATGACTACCTAGAATGCCAACCTAAAGCACCTGAACCATCGTCATCTACGAGCAGCAGGAGTCACTGAGGGTTTCTGAGCAGGGGAAGACCATCAACAAAGCTTTCTCTTAGGAAGAATTTGGCAACTAGGAAAGAAGAATATGGAAGAAAGAAAACTGTGCTGTGTTTCTTCCTGCCTCTGAGCTATAACATGGCTCTAACCCCAGCTTCATCCCACCCCCACCCTCCATTCCCCCAGGCTCTGCCCTGCAGTCTGAGTACCTGGAGAAAGACTTTAAGACCTGCTTCCTTACAGCCTATGATGTATCTCCAGGCCCACGCTGGTTAGGCCACTAGGTATTCGCAGGCTTGACTGTATTAGTCATGAGCATCCTCTGATTCCAGCCAATCAGATGGCAGTCTCTGAGGGGACGACTCTCTTCCCAAATCCCCTGCCTTTGTCCTGGAAAGGAGTCGGGTTCCTTCACATAGACAGACCTCTGATGAAGAGAGACAGAGAAGGGGCAGGCCTGGCTGTCTGTCCTGGGGACTTAGTTCTTGGGAGAAGTGCAGACTGCCAGCCAGGCGGACACTGAAAACCACAAGAAGACCAGAACCTAATTCAGGTGGACTACCTCCACGCCCCTCCAAAATGTAGCCTTCCTCCCAAATAAATGTGCCATATGGCATTCCGTGGTCCATTTGCTCCAGCCTGGCACCTGGAGGATTTTCTATGGTCTGCAGATCTTGAGCTTGTAAAATGCAATTCTAAAAAAGGAATTTAGCAGAATAGTCAGCTGAGGTGGCAGATTTCCCTTCTCCACTCTCTCTCTCCTCACCATACCACAATCAGGGAAAATACCAGTCTTCGAGGAAGCAATGTAGGTTTTGGGGAGCAGGCAGGAGCAAAAGCAAGTCCAGCCCCAGAGGTTTGACAGAGATGGGTTCACTCATCCCACAAGTATTTCCTTGGGGCCTCTCTGTGCTGGCCCATTCCAGCTCCTAGGGAACCTGGGACTTGGCAATGGAGTCAGATATATAAGGAGGCAGAAAGATGACTGCAACAAGGTACAGCAGTAGTCGCAGAGCGGATAATTAAGGGGTAATTAAATATCTGGGAGGTGAGGCTTCCTGAAGGAAGCAACATCCAAGCTGAATTTTGAATAGGAGGTGACTGGCACACAAGACAGGGAAATGGACAGTTTATACCCAGGTATATAGGTAGGAAAAGAGAGGATCTATTTCCCTCTGGAGAAGACAAGTCATTGCTATGTTCAGACATATGGAAAAGGCAGGTACCTTGGGGAGTTGAGGCTGGACACACAGTCAGGGGCTAAAGAGAAGGTCAGAATTAGGAAAAATAGAATGTAGCTCAGGGCAGAGGTTAGATTAAGATTAGTTCTGGGATTTGGATTCAGGTTGAAGGGAGATGTTTAGCTGCATCCAGTTATTGTTTGTGGTCCTCAGTTGGTTTTGAGTCAGCTTGGACACATTTTGGGTCCCTGCAACAGAACAAAATGTGGCCTGCTCCTGGCCCACTTCATAAACCTCCAACCTTGAGGGCTCATCTCCGTTGATGAGTTTTCATTGGTTAATATCTGGAGGTACATTGCCAGGCCTTTCCTAGTCTGTCTTAATTTAGAAGCTCTGCTGAAAGCTGTCCACCATGGGTGATCCTGCTGGTATTTGAAATACCAGTGGCAAAGCTTGAAGCATCCTTGTAACATGCAAGTTACCACAGTACAACTGACAGATGGGTGACGGGTATCAGATTATTTGATAGCAAAATAATAAAAGTACATGAGCTTTACACATATTGTCTCATTTGAAATTCAGAACAAATCTACAAAGTCAGACTGTTCTTATCCCCACTTTGCAGGTGAGGAGACAAAGGTTCAGAGAGGTCAGAAGATTTTACGCAAGGTCACAAGCTTGCTAAATGGATGAGCAGGTAGGCAGACACAGATTTATGGTTGAGCACAAAGCTTGGAGTCAGATCAGCTTCAAATATGTACTGTTTGTCAGCTTTGTGATCTTAGGGAAACCTTCTGCTTCATTTAGCTTCAGTTTTCCCATCAGCAAATGGAACGGACAGTACCCAACTCCTCGGACTATTACAATGCTTAAGTAAGATAATACATCTAAAGCAACAATCCACAGTATCAGGTCCCTTTACCAACCTCAGTAGCAATTGGGTGAAAATTGGATTTTGCACCAGGTTAAAGTTAGGATTTGAAGTCTAGATGGGACTTCTCTTATGCTAGAGCTCCTTTATGAACTTGGATTTAGAGAAGTATTTGCACTAGGAACTTGTCTTGTCACAGTAAACTGTGGTGAATTAGCGTTGGAACTTTTATTAGCAAATAACTCTCAGTTCTCCCAATAATCTAACGATATCTTTCTGATCTGAATGGGCAAACTAAACTATTTCAATAGTCCACAATTCAATTATTTCCCCCCAAATTATGTTGGCCATTCTGAAAAACCCTGGGAGGTAAGCAGCAGATAAAGAAAGACTTGGAGAAGGGGTGGAAAGATGCAGACGTAGTACTTCTGTTGCTGAGGGTGGGGAGGAAAGTTTATATTCCCCAGACCAAGTTAGCCACAGCCTGGGAGGTGGACTCTGTTCTCCTCTCACTGTTGGAAAACCAAGGAAGCTGGCTGATTCACAGATTTCCTCTAACGTCTGCTTTTCGTGTTCTGCCTTATTAGGAAGGCTTAGTGTATGCAGTGGGTGAGGTGAAAGGCACAGAAAAGTCGGACCTTCAACATGCTGGATATTTTCATCCAGGCATGACTACCCTTTGACTTGGCAACTGTGCTTCAGACAAATGCATCTTACAAGAATTCTATGAGTGAGGGCCCTGGCAGGAAACAGATGCCACCCTCAGACTGGGCCAAGAAGGAGAGTTTAGTAAAGGGACCATGCACAAAGGTGTGGGCAGGGCTTAGGGAACCAACAGGGGACGCAGTGTCCTGGGCTTGCAACAACAGTACTGTAAGTACCTTTAGTGGGAAAGTAGTGACTGGAGCTTAAGAGAGTCCTGACAAGAGCCATGGTCTTTAGTCAGGACAACTCTGCAGGAAAGGAGCTCAGGGAATAAATACCCAGACATCTCTCTTCCTCCTGCCTCCCACTGGACAAACCCAACCAGAAGCCAGAGGACAGGAAGTTCGTTAATGAAATCCATACAGACAGACCAGCCTTTGGGGACAAAGCAAGGTGGAGATGGTTGGCAAGGGAACCTGAGGGTCAAATAGATGACTCCGAATAAACTGTCATTACACTGTCCACTGACCAGGCCAGGGCTGCTGGGAAGCATCTGTCCTTGGATAATCCCACCCTCTTTTATGGTTGACTTTGGCCCCAGGGTGGGAAGCAGCCCAGGGGGGTTTTCAGACCTAGAGGGGAGTCTGAAGGGTTGCTGGAAAGGACTGTGACAATACTGGCCTTACCCTCCTATCCATTTATTGATGTGTTCTTTCATTCTGTTTGTTCAGCCAACTTCTCCTGAAAATGACTCAGTGTCCAGCCAGTGCTGGGAGGCAAGGACACAACAATGAAGAAAGAGGGAGCGGCCCCAACCACCCTAGACTTCAGAACAGACAGCCATGGTGGGTTCCATTCACCAGCTCCAAGAGCAGATCAAAAGAGATTGGTCACCTTTTCCTTCCAGATTTTTCCTGAGCATTCAAACAGACATTTCTGAAAAGCACAACATCTGCTATTTGTGTTAACAAACAACACCCTCTCCCCAACCCCTTCCCAACACACACATGTTGTTGTTGTTAAGTGCCATAGAATCAGTTCCGACCCATAGCGACCCTGTATAGGGTTTCTAAGGAGCGGCTGGTGAGCTTGAATGGCCGGCCTTGTAGTTCAAACCAACTTTGCAGTCCAGCGCATTAACCCACAGCGCCACACCAAGACTCCATACACGTGTACATATTCACCATCTTATTATCTGGCTCTGTGGCTTTGTTTGCAATTATATCATACAAGTTGTTGCAATTTATCTCTCCCCACAACCTCCTTTCCGTGTCCCAGAAGATAAATCCCAGAAAGCCTGTGCTCTCGGGAATTGAGTTTACAACACCCAACAAATATTATACTGCGGCCAGTCCTGAAGACAGCCCTGGTTAGTAGATAATCGTGGTATGGTGGAGGTGGTGTGCCGTGATATTGGTTCTGACTCATAGAGACCCTGTATAGGGTTTCCGAGGCTGTAAATCTTTACGGGAGCAGAAAGCCTCATCTTTTTACGTGCAACGGCTGGCTGGTAGTTTTGAGCTGCTGACCTTGAGGTAAGTAGCCTGACTCATAATCAGTACGCTAGGCAATCACACTAGTCCTATTTTACAGATGAAGAAACAGCACAGAGAGGTTAAGCAACTTGCCCAAGGGCTCAGAGTCAGTAAGTGCCAGAGCCAGGACTTGAACACCAGAAGTCCGGGTCTCAAATCCAGCGCTCGAGTGCAGAAATGAATCCACGTCAATCAATGTACAGAGGACTATGAAAGGCCATCCCATCCCATCCCTGGCCGCCAAGGCTCAGTGCCGGGACAAAGGCCCAGCGGGGACCGGACGTGTGCCAGCGGGGGCCGAACGCCGGCTGTGGCGCCCGGCCCTTTAAGGGGGGCGGGCCGTGGCAAGCGGGG
>NW_006408589.1:5766397-5773730 GCF_000296735.1 Chrysochloris asiatica
GCGAAGCGAAGGGCGGCGGCGGCGGCTACTAGTCCCGGGTTCCCAATCGCCTTCGGCTCCGAATCGAGCCCGTGGTTGCTCGGTGTTCGCGCTCTCTCACCCCGCGCTCCCCGCACCCGCGCTCGGCCTCGCGGCGCGGGAGGAGCGGCCATGCCGCCGCGGCGCAGCATCGTGGAGGTGAAGGTGCTGGACGTGCAGAAGCGGCGGGTGCCCAACAAGCATTATGTGAGTGCGCCGCGGCCCCACGCCCCCTGGAGCCCGCGCCCTGCCGGGGGCGATCGGGAGCCCCAGGGCTCTGAAAACTTCTGCTACAGCTCCCTTTCTCGCGTCCTCGTCCTCCCCTCCTCCTCTCCCCTCCACTCCCACCTCGGCCCTTTGCCTGCGCGGCCCGGGTCTCTCCCGCTCCTCCCCCGTCCCTTCGTCCCTTTTACCCTGTTCTTTTCCTCCCTCCCTTCCTCCCGCCTCGCTCCCCTACTTGCCTCTCATCTGCTTCTCTTCCCCTTTCCGTTTCCCCCTTGCCCCCCTCCCCCAGCAGCCCCCACTTACAGCCCATATGAGGAAAAGTCCGGCCCCAGCCGGTGTAGGGGACCGAGATGGAAAGGAGAGAACGCCCCTGTTCGCAGGCCACCTTCCTGTCCCTCCGGTCGACCGGAGGCACTCAAACAGACCTGCTATGCCGGGCCACAGGTAGCCCCTCTAAGGGACAGCAAAGTTTGCCTCCCTTCCTTTGCAGAAGGGAGCCTGAAAGGATGCTAGAGATCTCGAAATCGATTATTTTGAGTGCCTGCACTTTAAACGGTTAGCAATCCCTGTCCCCTCTCTCCAATAGCTTCTGTTTAAAAAATATAAGAAAGTGCCTTCCTAGTATCGTCCTCTGTAAAGTGGGAATCAAGTTATAAAGGACTGGAGAAAATGGGCCAGTAGCATCGTTTTACAGATGGGAAGACTGAGGTTCAAAGAGGTTGCTGGTACTAGAACG
Source organism: Chrysochloris asiatica (assembly GCF_000296735.1). Taxonomy (NCBI): domain Eukaryota; kingdom Metazoa; phylum Chordata; class Mammalia; order Afrosoricida; family Chrysochloridae; genus Chrysochloris; species Chrysochloris asiatica. The sequence continues at coordinate 5,767,377 of NW_006408589.1, forward strand.
TAGAGTTGTGGTCAGATCTTTCTTTCCTGCCTCAGGAAGATGTGCCAGGGGCAGATGGTGACCTCAGGTGGGAAGTAGCTTGCTTTCACAGAAGGCTGTAGGCCATTTCTGAGAGTTCAAGTGGCCTTGGGACCACCTAAAAGGTTCTGGGTGGAAGGGTAATGGGAATGTGGGAAGACCCCAGATGAGGCCTTGGGGAGGGTCTCCCTACACACGTGAAGGGGAGATTGTGTCTCCCTGAGTCAGAAGTGGGCTGTGGCCAAGCCTATGTACCGAGAAGTTAACCAGGAAGAAAAAAAGAGCAAGCGGGAGAGAAGGAGGGAAAAAATCCTAACAAAGAAGTGCAGAACAATGACTAGAAAAGGGCGTTGCCTGGCTGAAGTCAGCCCCTCTGCCTCCCTGGAAGTGGTCTTTGAGTCTGTTTTTTAAAGAGACTTGTTCGTATAAAACAGAACTACATGCCTGCCATGAATAGCCTACAGAATTTTGAAAGGAGATAGACTCTGCTCTCTACAAGAAAGGGTATGCTATGCAGGAGTCTGTATTGTTATTGGCCCGGCAGCCAGTTATTCCATCCTTAGCCAGGCAGTGGGAAGCTATTTCCTGGACCTATGGCATCTTTAAATAGAGTGAAGTTTCCCTTAATCCCAGAGCCGAAATGAAATTGCCCCTTACCCTCCTCCCCCATTTATTTTTTCTTGTTAACTTTCAAATACTGCCAAATCTTGGTTTCTTGTTTGAGCCTGTTGACTTGCCTCTAGGGTATGAAGACAGTTTTCACCAATATGGCAATAAGAGGACTTCTGGAATTCTCCCATCAGATCTGTCAGCTGGTAAAAACCAGAATAGATACAACCACCTTGAATTGGTGTCATTGTCTACTCACTCTCTCCTGTCCGCCCTCCACCCCCCTTAGAGGTTCTTAGGCCCATTTTGTAGATGAGGACAGTAAGCCTCAGAAAGTTGAGGTGTTAGGCTTGAAACCACAGCCAGAGGCAGAACAGGGATGGAAATTCGGGACTGTAGAACCCTAAAAAGTGTTGCTTCTTCCACCAGCTCACATCACTTCCTTAATCCCACACGCCTATAGTTTATAGTTTCCCTAGGAAAAAAACCCAAAGCAGTAGTTGTTGGTGAGTCAACACTGATGCATGGCAACCCCGTGCGTGTCAGGGTAGAACTGTGCTCCATAATGTTTTCAGTGGCTGATTTTTCACAAGTAAATCGCCAGGCCATTCTTCTAAGGCACTTATGGAAAGACTCGAGCTTTTCAGTTAGTAGCTGAATGTGCATTATCCAGCAACTGCTTCATAAGTAAGCAAAGCCCTCTTAAAGATCAGATAATTTGCTGTCACTGTTCTCTGCTTAGTCAGAGCCCCCCCACCCCAATTTTTTTCGGAGATTCTGCAGCTATGAGTATCCTCTTTCTAAGCCTTCAACCATTTTTTTAGGAATTCCATGAGTCCAATCTTTGTTAAAACATAGATTTGAGTTGGACAAATCTGGGTTCAAATCTTAGTCTCCCAACTTGGTAGCCAGTTTTCTCATCTGTACAATGGGAGTGATGGTGCTCAGTTTCTAAGGGGAGGAGCAATGTGACTGGCAGGGTTGGCATTCCATATCTGTTGGCTCCCTCTTTCCATCCCGTGATGTCCATGTCACTCTGAATGGGAACGTTCCAAAGTCACATGGGGGAAAGGATTCTACCAAGAACTTGTTTTTCTTCACGTAGAGTTAGTTGCTGCTTTGATTCAAGAGTGGGAGCCCTAGGATAAACACTGAATTGTTAACTGCAAATTGGTGGTTCAAACCCACCAGCCGCTCCTTGGAAACCCTATACAGGGTCTCTATGAGTCGGAACCAACTCGACAGCACTTAACAACAGCAACAACATGACTCAAGAGTGAGTCCCAGAGTGGTGCTTTAGGATAAGCACTGGACTACTAACTGAAAAGTCGGTGGTTCAAACCCACCAGCTGCTCTTGAAAACCCAATACGGGGTCACTGAAAGTTGGAACCAACAACACAACAACAGCATGTTTCTGGGGCCCTGTCTCATCCAGCCAGCCTTTACTGATAGTTTGAACACAAGAACAAAGACACGTCAGAACCATGATCCCAGACTGAACCCCACAGAAACAAACTGATGGCTGGCTACCACTTATTCCCAAGGATCCCATCTCCAGAAAGAATGGGTGTGGACTTTGACTCCTGTTTGGTACCCTCCTTTCGGAGCTTGCTTTGGCCACTCTATAGCAAGAGCAGGGTAGGTAGACAGCTCTGGGATCTGCCATTTCCTACTGCGTGAACTTGCACTGGTCAGTTTACCTCTTTGAGCTCCAGCTTCTGCAGATTGTGTATTGTGAATACTACGTCTCCTCTGTTATTAACTACCATCGAATCGGTTCTAACTCCAAGTAACCATATAGGGTTTCCCAGGAGTAGCTGATGGGTTTGAACCACCAACCTCGCAGTCAGCAGTCCAATGCTTATCCTATAGCATCACACTTCTTGGGCAGAGTTTCTCAGCCCTGTTGACATATAAGGCTATGATAGAATTCTCAACATCCTTGTGGAAGACCCGAGTTTGATTCCAGCCAAATCACCTCACGTACAACCTTTGCCTGTCTGTCTGTGGAGACTTGTGTGTTGCTGTGGTGCTGAACAGGTTTCAGCAGAGCTTCCAGACTGAGAGGAATAAGGAAAAAGGGCTGATGATCCACTTCAAAAAGCAACCAGTAAAACCCTCAGGATCACAATAGTCCAACCTATAACCGATTATGGAGATGGTGCTGGACTGGCCAGCATTGTATTTTATTGTGGATGGGGTTCAATTTGATGGCAGCCAAACAACAAGGGCTCTAACATATCAGTTGAGATGGCGCAGGGTTTGGCTGTGTTTTGTTCTATTGTACATAGGGTCGCTATGAGTCAGAACCAACTTGATGGCACATAACAACAAAATCCATGGTTATGGCGGCTTATAGGAAGTTTTGCAGCTTCCCTACCCTTTACCTATGAGGTTCCAGTAGCACTCCTGCCTCCAATGGTGACAACCGAAAATGTCTTCAAACATTGCTACATGTCCCCTTAGAGGACAAAATTGTTAACACTCGGGCCTCTGCCACAGCCTCTGTGCTGGAATATAGCAGTCAGTTCTGACGAGTCCTGGTTAGCACACCTCTGAATTTCCCTCTACTCCAGAGCTCTGGTAGCGTAGTGGTTACGAATCGAGCTGCTAACTCAGCGTCAGCAGTACAGAACTGTCAGCAGTTCTGCCGGAGACAGATAAGGGTTTCTGCTCCCGTAAAGATTTACAGCCTTTGAAATCCTATGCAGGGTCACTATGAGTCGGAACTGACTCCAAGGCACATAACCACCAACCACCATCTCTCCCCAGTGATGTCATTGAGGAACTGCTGCAGTTGGAATGCAGGGCTTCCCATTAGGACTAGGCCTCCTGTCACACCTAAAATGGCATCCTGTCTATCCCATCCCCTCTGTGGGCAGAGACCTCATCAGTAGGCTCAGGGTGGAGCCACACGTGTGACTTGGAAAAGACAGACGCAGAAGCTCCCAAGTCAATTGCCATGGAATCAGTTCCAATTCATGGAGACACTAAGTGTGTCAGAGGACCCTTAGTGCTCCATAGAGTCTTCAGTGGCTGATTTTTCTAACCTAGATCACTAGGCCTTTCTTTTGAGGTTCCTGTCAGCTAGAAGCTCTAGTAGTGTAGAGATAATGAATCAGGCTATGAACCTTAACATCAGCAGTTTGAAACTACCAGCCGCTCCGTTGGAGAAAGATGAGGCTTTCTGCTCCCATAACGATTTGGAGTCCTGGTGTGACACTGTGGGTTAATGCGCCAGACTGCAAAGCCATTTGAAATGCAAGGTCGGCAGTTCAAGCTCACCAGCTGTCAGAACCAACTCGACGGCACTTCACAACAACAACAACAATCAGCTAGTAGCTGTGTGTGTTAACCATTTATTCTACCCAGGGACTTTTAGAAGTCTTCCACAACCCACCCACCCCCGAAAGAAGAAAAACAAAACAAAAAAACTATTACTGTTGAGTTGATTTTGACTCATGGCAACACAATGAATGTTTTGTTTTTTTCACACAGTTAGACTACTTCATAGCGTTCTCCTGACTATAATCTTTATGGAAGCAGATGGCCAGGCCTTTCTTCTGCAGTACTTCTGTATAGATTCAAACTACAAATGATTGAGCACAAATCATTTATGCTACTCAGGGTCCAAATCCCTGTTCAGAATAGTAATGCTTAGAAAGGGCTTCCCTGGAGCTCCAACCCTCGTTTTTTGAATCTGGTGCGGTTTGTCTGCCAGATTTTCTGAATGAATGGAAAGGGTTCTTCCGAGCATGACATCTTGCAAGTACCCTACCCAGTTGTCTCCTGGCTTGAGGGAAGGAAGAATGCTCCTCATAGGTTTTAGGGATTTCGCTTCCATCACCCTACTTCCTGTACTAGAGAGAGGTATGCAGAGCCTTTGGTTTAGAAGGGAGCCTTCCCCAGCAGAGGCTGATTTAAGATCTTGAAATGTCAAAAATAACAAAATGGTAGTAGTAATTATAATTATAATAATGGCAGAGTTTGATAAGTTGTCCTCTACCCAGCACGGCATTAAGCTCTTTATGTGCTTAAAACAGATACTTTTCTATTGTGGCCACCCTATGCATGATGGCATCAGATCATTAAGATTGATAGGGTTTCATTTGCTGCTTTTCAGAAGTAGGTTGCCAGGCCTTTCTAACTAGTCTTAGTCTGGAAGTTCCTCTGCAACCTGTTCAGCATTACAGCAGCGCACAAGCCTCCAGACAGTCCGATGATGGCTGTTCATTAGGTGCCTTGGCTGGGAATCGAACCCTGGTCTCCCACGTGGAAGGCAAGAATTCTGTCATGGAATTACCATTTCCCCCATGGTTACATGTTGTTAGCTGCTCCAACTCATGGTAATAGCCTGTGTCGGATTAGTAGAACTGTTTCCGGGTTTTCTTGTCTGTAATCTTAATAGAAGCAAAGTAGTTCGCCAGCCCTTTCTTCCACAGAGCCACTGGATTGATTCAGACCACCAACCTTTAGGTAAACAGTGGTTCACAACCCACTTAGGCCACCCAGATTCTCTGGATACACAGTGAGATAATAGAATAAATAAATAAATAAATGCAATCCTGTTCTTTCAGATCTTTACATATTAGATATTAATTTCAGATGTTTTTATTTTTTAATAAGTAAAGCATTACTGCTGTTTAGGTCCCTGGGTTCCCTCCCTACCCCACACCAAACAATATCCTGCATTTGACATTTACCACTTCCATGCACTCTTCTTTCTGTTTCTCATCTGTGTTTCTCTTGCTCTTGTGCTACTGTGGTGGCTTACACACTGTTGTGATGCTGGATGCTCTTCCTTCCGTATTTCAAATACCAGCAGGGTCACCCATGGTGGAGAGATATCAGGGGAGGGAGATTCAACACTAAGACAGACAAGGAAGAAGGACCTAAAAACACTGGCCAGTGAAAACCTTACAAATAACATTGTAACACTGACTGGTATCAGGAATGCCAGATGATGAGCCCCTCAGGTTGGAAGCCAGTTAAAATACTACTGAAGAAGAGCTGCCGCCTTCAAAGTAGAGTCAGTGTTAATGACCTGGATGGACTAAAGCTTTCATCACCTTCATTGGCTGCTATGGCACATCTCAAAGTGAGAAAAAGAATTGCAAACGTACATTAGTAATTGTAATGTAGAATGTATGAAGTATGAATCTTAGGAAATTGTGAAAAATGAAATAGAGTACATAAATACCCATATCCTAGGCATTCATTAGCTGAGATGGACTGATATTGGCCATTTTGAATTGGGCAGTCATATGATCGATTATGACTGTTACGAGCTATTATGACTGTCCAATTCAAAATGGCCAATAGCAGTCCATTTCAGCTAACAACTGCCTAGGGTATTATAGAAGTCCTGGTGTGGTGCTATGGGTTTATGCGCTGGACTGCAAAGTCAGTTTTAACCACAAGGTCGGTGGTTCAAGCTGACCAGCCGCTCCTCAGAAAACCCTATCCAGGGTTGCTATGGGTTGGAACCAATGACGGCACTTTACAACAACAACGATGATCTGTTATGCTGGGAAGGAATGATATCCTATTCATTGTCAAAAAGAGCATTTCAGGATCTATCCTCAAGTGGGCACAAGCGTTGTTGACCGTCCAAACCATAGGCTCTGAGGATCAGACTTTAGCCACCTAGTAGACATAGCAAACTGTCCCTCATCTGATTATTCAGTAATGCTTGTTAGTAATCTCATACATGAGCCCTGGATATC
>NW_006408589.1:5773860-5775637 GCF_000296735.1 Chrysochloris asiatica
GGGATAATAATCAATGTAATGAAACAAGCTATATGAATGGTTGAATGTGAAGCTGATGATGTGCCCTGTAAACTTTCACTCAATCCAAAATAAAAACATTTAAAAAAAAAAAAGATCTATCCTCAAGTACAGTACTGTCACTGATGAGGTAACATCCAGACGTCTACAAGGAAGACCAGTTAATATGACTATCATTCAAATTTATGCATCAACCACTAATGCCAAAGAGGAAGAAATAGAAGATTGTTACCAACTTCTGTAGCCTGAAATTGATCAAACATGCATTTAAGATGCATTGATAATGGTGATTGGAATTAAAAAGTTGGAAATGAAGGATTGGTAGTTAGAAAACATGGTCTTCATGATAGAAAAAAGTCAGAGATCACATGATAGAATTGTGTTGATATCTTTTTCAGTAACATATATGCACAACCTTGGAACGGCAGAGCACTGAGATACAGGGATTGAGTCATGGTTGGAATGGGGGGGGCGGGGATCATGTTAAGATGCTTGACTGGTTTTTTTTTGTTTGTTTTAATCTTGTTTTCCGTAGCATTATAATATAGCGTAGACACTGGAGAGGGAGAGAAAGGAATAGTCAGAAATACCACACTAGAAGGCTTGTCATAGGACTGATTGGAATACCTAAAATGGGACTACAGTGTACCCGGTGAACGAGGCTTTCTGTGGAGTCTTTGCAATACATAAAACTATAGGTAGAAACTGGAACCACATCCAGATCACCAGAGATGAGAAATCCCCACTTGAGAAGGGACGAGCTGACAAGCCTGGAACCGTGAGAACAAAAGATACGTCTTGAATAGAAGACCTACAGGAAAAACACGACACAATGGAGACAGATGGACTGCTACTACGGGAACAAACAGGTCGCTCCCCTAGGAGACATTGGGGCAGTCGGTCGGGTCCCACTAACATAGCCCCCCCCCAAAAAAAAAACCAACAACTGAGACTCGGTGGAAATGCACACTCGGATTGGTAAACAAACGCATCACCATCGGGGAGAAATGGGGTAAAGGCAGCAATGAAGCGGCGAGCTAAGCCTCACAATGTTCAGAGGGCTTCTATGGACCCAGTTGGGGACCTGGTTGGCAAGCAGTGCAAGGAGACCCGAGGACTCCTGGGCCCAGAGTCAGTGACGTGGCCACGGAGGACTCGAGTGGAGAATGGAGCTGCCGGCTGATGGGAAGAGAGGGCATGTGCACAAGAACACCCACACTTGCAGATGACACCCACGTGACTGGGACTGGCTGACTGGATGATCAGAGCTCGACCAGAAGAAGAAAGAAGGGGGCGGGGAAGGAGATTGAGCTGATTCAAGCTGATAAACTTAACCTATGCATGCGAATGCAGTGACACAAAAGAGGCAACAAATCCTTAAGCAAGAAACATTCCCACGCCCTACACACACTGAGTAGACAGAGAGGGGCAACTTGGACATTGGATACCCAAATGGGGAGGGAGGGACTACAAAGGCAAGAAGTAACTGGCTTACAAGCTTTCAAGAGGGAACCTAGAGCTAGGGGGTATGGAGGAAGGCAGAATCACCAGTGAGTACTATCCAATTTGTCTAGGTGGAGCTGATGAAATGAAATACAGATGGGTTACGTGCAATACTATAGTGAATAATGGTTATCAAGACGGATTGTGAGTGTTGGAAATGCAAGGGTAGATGTTTTTGTAGCAAGGAAGAGAGTGATTATTTTTCCAGTGTAGGAGCGGCGGTCTCTGGGACCACCAACGGATAAGAGCCGAGAAC
>NW_006408589.1:5776825-5779678 GCF_000296735.1 Chrysochloris asiatica
TTAACAACACAAAATATGCAGATGATAGAACCTTACTTGCTGAACGCAAAGATGACTTGAGCCATGAAGATTAACGACTACAACCTTCAGTATGGATTACACCTTAATATAAAGGAAAATAGAACTCCTCACCACTGGACCAATAAGCGACATCATGGTACATGGAGAAAAGTTTGACATTGTCGAGGATTTCATTTTATTTGGCTCCACAATCACTGCTCATGGAAGCAACGGTCAAGAAACCAAATGATGTATTATTGCTTTGAGCAGATCTACTGCAAAAGACCTCTTTGTCCCAAAGCAAAGTTGTCACTTTGAGAACTAAGCTGCACCTGTCCCAAGTTTTAATATTTTTAATCACCTCACATGCATGCAAAAGTTGGACAATGAATAAGGAAGACTGAAGAAGAATTGATGACTTTGAATCATGGTATTGGAAAAGAATGCTGAATATATCATGGACTTCCAGAGAAAGGAATAATCTGTTTTGGAAGAAGTAAGGCCAGATTGCTTCTTGAGAGCAACAAAGAGGAGAATTCATCTCATGTACTTCGAACATATCAGGAAGGACTAGTCCCTGGAGGAGGACATCATACTTGGTAAAGTGGAGAATCAGTGAAAAAGAGGAAGACCCTCACAAGATGAGTTGATACAGTGGCTGCAGCAACGGGATCAAACATCGCAGGACCAGGCAGTGTTTCATTTGGTGTTCATAAGGTTGCTAGTAGTTGGAACCAACTGGACAATGATTAACATTAACAACATGCACTTTTTTTAAGGAAGTAATTCAATGGACATGATTTTTTTATTCTTTAGCAGCTTTGTTGCAAGGTGATTTACATACCATACGATTCAGGCATAAATGTTCAATTCACTGAGTTTTTATAAATTTGTTGGACTGTGCTCTCATCACCACAATCATTTGATTACATTTCCATCACCCTTGAAATATCCCGGGTGCCTATTGCAGTCAGCCTCCCATCCTGTTCCCAGCCCCATGTACCTTTTAATATTGGTGACTTTAATTGTTATAAAACTGTGTACAAGTATCATGCTTTTGGGAACTGTTGATATGTGTAGCTCCAGTTCGCTGTCACTGTTAAAAGACCTGGTGATCAGCTCATGTTAAGATTACAGCCCAGAAAACCTTATGGAGCAGTTCTCCTCTGTTGCATGGAGTCATTATGTGTCTAAATTGCATTGAGGGCGCCCAACACCATCAATGTTCCATTTCTTCAGATTACTATTTGATGAGTCTTGGATGTCTACAGCAATTAACTTTTTTTTAAAGCTTTTATTGTGAATTGAGGATAGTTTACATGGGAGAACATCGGTTTTGCACTCATCCTGTCGTATTTTGCTTCATTGCAATGATTACAATCCCCTCAGTGCATCATCATTCAACAGTATTTGCTTCTATTCCCTCTGTGTTTTGTTTCTTTGCTTGTCTGTTTTTGTTTTTGATGTACACATATACTCAGAAATATATAATCATTTAAAAAACCCAAGGGCACATTTTGCAAGCCTGCCTCCCGGTCGCCAGCACACAGCCTTTCTCTCCCATCTAGAGTCCTCAGCTGCTCTCTCTCTCCATGCCCTCCTCTCTGCCTCCATCTCTGGTGTTGATGCCTCTCTGGACAGGGTCCCACGTTCCGCTTGTGCTCTTCTCCCTGGATGGTCCTAGGGTTCTCTGTTCCTGGACTGTATGAATAACTACCCCCCCTCTTTATGTTATACAACTTCTACCTGTACAGTTGTGACAATTGCATTTCATCATGATAACAATTACTCACTATTGAATCCTAAGAATCCTATCCCCACTATAGCAGTTACTTTCTTGCAGATGCTTCCTTTGTGCATACACCAGAGGTGGGCTCCTGGGGCTTGGGGATCATGCATTGTCAGCATTGCATTTACATCTCCAGGTGGATGAGTCCCCCTACTCTGCGTCCTTGCTCAGTCTCTGTCTTGTCCAACTTTCGTTTTTGTCTCTGTGGTGCGTGTTTGCATTCCCCTGCTTGCTTGTGAGGTTGAGCATCTTTTCATACCCATTTTAATTGACATTTGAGTTTCCTCTTCTGTGAATTGCCAGTTTTTATCCTTTACCTTTCTTTTGGGTTGTCTTCTGTTGATTTGTGTCTATATTGGAGATACTAACCCTTAAGATAGTTACAGTTTGTTGCCATCACGTTGTTTCTGACTAGTTTTAAACGCCGTGGAGTCAATTCCGACTTAAAGTGACTCTGTATAGTGTTTCCAAGGCTTTACATCTTCATGGGAGCAGAAAGCCTCATCTTTCTCCTTTGTAGTGTGACTGGTGGGCTCAAACAACAGACCTGTGGTTCACAATCCAGTGTTAAAAAACAAAACAAAACAAAAAAAAAAAACGTTTGTGCCACCTGAAGACCATTACCTTCTAGTTGAATTGTTCAGGTTGATTCCGTTCTGACTCACAGCCTGACTAGAGTGTCCCCATTTTACTTGTGAGGAGACTAGAGGCCCAGAGAGTTGATGGGACGTGCCTGATGTCACACAATAAGCAGTGCACAGGTGACAGTCCTCTGATCCAGTTGGCGTTGGGGAAGTTACTTATGCTCTGGGCCCCAGCAACCACCAGTTAGTTGCCATGGGATCGATGGCGACTCTGTGTGTGTCAGAGTAGAATTGTGCTCTGATTCTGCACAAGACCTATATATATATTTTTTTTTTCATGTTTTATTGTGAATTATATGATATTTTACATGGGAGAACTTTAGTTTTACATTTATTCCACCATACATCATTTCATTGCCATGGTTCCAATACCCTCCATGCATCATCAACTGACCAAAGGGTACACCCTATAAACCCGCC
>NW_006408589.1:5779913-5781257 GCF_000296735.1 Chrysochloris asiatica
AGTGCTTTGCCCCACCCAAAGACTCCTGGGCCCCAGTTTACCGTTATATAAGGCCATGCTGGACCATTCCTTTATCTCACCATGCATGCAGCCTGGATTGATTAAACTCAAGCTCCCACCAGGTATATCCTTGTCCTCACACCGGGAAGCCCTGAGTTGTGCCCCTGAGTGTCAGCAGACCCTGTGCTGCCAGCTTTGAACTGTAAGGAGCCAGGCTCGTAGGAGCCAGAAGTCTGCTCTATGCAGCCAACTTTCACACTCATGAGGGTCTTGAGCATTTTTATCTCAGTTGGCATGCAGAGTTGGCCTCTGGCTGGTGAGTATAGTAATCTGGAACAAACCATGGGTCTGCTGTTCAAATTAGCTGAATTCTGGTTCCCAATCACTAGCGGGTCCTCCTTCCCCCCTATTGCTGGCAGCTCTTTTGCAGAAACAGGTAGGGCAGAGCAGCAGACTTGAGTAGAGAAAACTTGAGTGGCTACAAGCAGACATACCAGCTTGGAGCTCCGCATGGCCTGGAGGGACCGGAGGCCCAGCTTTAGTGATTGGGTCTGTAAATGAGTGCAGTCTTCTTTGTAAGATCATGCAAACTCAATGATATACCTTCTCGGCTGCTGGGGGAGAAATGCCACATGCTAGCCATTTCTTACCAACCCACCATTGTTGTTGTGATGTGCCATGGAGTCAGTTCTTACTCATAGCGACCCTGTACTATGGCTGTAAATCTAAGGCTGTAAATCTTTATGGGAGCAGAAAGCCTCATCTTTCTCCTGCTGAACAGTTGGTGGTTTCGATCTGCTGACCATGAGATTAGCTTCATGATAAAAAGATATGGCTTTGAATCCTCTTTAACCCCTTCTGAGTTGGGTGACCTTGTAGAAGCCTTACCTGAGGACCTGTAAAATGGGAATAACAATAGTACTTACTGCAAGTCTAGGGTGATGATGAAGATAAGATTGTATCACATCAAACTCTGCCTGGTGGATAATAAAGAATAAGGAACAAAACAAAAACCACTTACTGTTGAGTTGACTCCAAGGCATTGTGACGCCGTGTGTGTTGGAGTAGAATTGTGCACCATATGGTTTTCAATGACTTATTTTTCAGAAGCAGATCACCAATCTTTTCTTCTAGGGTTTCCAAAGCTTTAAATCTTCGTGGGAACAGAAAGCCTCATCTTTCTCCTGTGTAATGTGGCTGTGGTGGGCTCTGGGTGGACTTGAACCTCCAATCTTTTGGCTAGCTGTCATGTACATTAACCATTTGTACCACCTAGGCATTCAGGTGTATAAACCAAAACCGAATCCACTACCATCAAGTCATTTCTGACTCATTTGTTGTTGT
>NW_006408589.1:5781722-5787516 GCF_000296735.1 Chrysochloris asiatica
TAAGTGCCGTTGAGTCAGTTCTGACCCATAACAACCCTGTATACGGTTTCCAAGGAGCAGCTGATGAACTTGAACCACCGACCTTACAGTTCAAACGACTTTGCAGTCTGACGCATTAATCCACAGCGCCTCACCACACCTCGTATTAGCTAGTGAAAAACATGTGTGGCACCAAACCATCCTCCCACATTTGTTGCAGTGACCACACAGAGCTCAGGCAACATACAGTTATGGGACTTATTAGGGAAGTTGTTGTTTAGTGCTGTCAAATCAGGCTCAACTCACAGCAACCTTGTATAGGGTTTCTGAGAGGAGTGACTGGTGTGTTTGAACCACCAACAATTGTAGTTCAAACCGACCTTGTGGTTCAGTGCTTATCCTACAGTGCCTCACCAAGGCTCCTATTAGGGAAGTTAACAGGTTACAATTTGGAGTCAAAAGTGCTTAGGGCACAGTTATCTAAGTCAGCTGCTGATATATGTCCATAAGCCTCCGCCTGAGCACACTCAGCTCTAGCTTTGTGAATCAGCAAACCTAACTCCCTCACTTAAGTGCCTTGAGGCACCCCACTCTACAAGCAAGCTTCCTGCCCAGTGGCACTCAGCTTTACTTGCTCCCTGGACTGGGACATCCACTGCTGTGCCTTGTGCTCTGATTCTTGGTTCTGCTACTGCTGCTCCTTGGCCACTCCTCCCGTGTCACAGCTTTCTGTCCCTGGGTAGAGGAGGTTCAGTGAGCAGGGATCTCAAGGCCCAAAGGACACGCTCCACTCCTGGCTCTTATCTGATGGCAGTGAGATCCTCCCTCCTGCTTCTGAGATGGTTCATCTTATACCCGTGCTAGAGTGTCAAGTTTTTACTATTATAACGACCTCTGTTAACATCCACAGCTGAATGATGTCATCCTATTAGTATCCACTCCCACATTCTCTTACCCAGACCCAGCAGGGCAGGCACTTTGTTTGGTCGGAGTCACAGACTCTGGCTAGAAGAGGGATTAGATAATTCACCACATCACAGTTAACCCAGTGCCAAAACTGCACGGACACCAGGTCTCCTCTGGTGTATAATGTTGTTAAAGTACTATCAAATCATTTCCAACTCATAACAACCCTGTATAGGGTTTCCAAGGAGCAGCTGGTGGGTTTCAATCGCCAACCTTGTGGTTAGCAGTCCATAAGAACTCAATAAATGATGCTGGCTGTGGCATTCCCTCGAGTGGACTCTGTATAATTGGCCCCAGAGAGTTTCCTAGGCTGTAATCTGGTAGTGTAGTGGTTACGAATCGGGCTGTGAACCGCAAGGTCAGCAGTTCGAAATTACCAGCTATTCCGCGGGAGAAAGATAAGGCATTCTGCTCCCATAAAGATTTACAGCCTCGGAAACCCTGTACAGGGTCACTATGAGTCGGAATCGACTCCACGGCACATAACAACAACAAATCTTTACAGGAGCAGATTGCCTCATCTTTCTCCCACAGCTACTTGTGGGTTCACACTGCTGACCTTGAAGTTAGCGACCAAGTGCTTAACAATTGTGACACTAGGCTCCTTCAATAAATGATAGTCATACACACAAATCATATTAATTATAATAATCACCACGATCCCACACACAAATCATATTAATTATACTAATCACCATGATCCCAGTCCCCAAGTCTCCTTTATGCCCAGAGGGCATGCTAAGTGGTTTTCTGGTAATCTTTCACTTAGGAAGCATTTGTTGAGTGCTGGGACCCAACAGTTGCTTTGGGGAGAAAGGAGGCCTTTAGCTGCTTCTGATTGCAAGAGGCTGTTGCAACTGCAAGGTGTGCTGTGGGTCACAAGCAGTAGGGCTTGTGCTGAGATTGTGCTGCCCCCCACCCTCCCCAGCTCTCTCCTTGGGTCCTCATCAGCCATGGGTGCAAAGAGCAAGGCTCTGGTCTCACCCAGCAAGTCATTCTCAATGGGAGATGTCCCAGCCTGCCTCTCGCACACTCTAGGCCCCTGCATCTGTCTCAAGGTCAAAGGGAGCCATGACCTTAAAGTGATATTATAAAGTCATTTTAATGTCACTGGAGAGTTCAAGCTTTGAATTGGTGACATTCTTAACTTCTGTGTTGTTGTTCTGTGCCGTGGAGTCGGTTCCAACTCTCAGTGACTCTGTATAGAGTTTCCGAGGCTACATATCTTTATGGGAGCAGAAAACCTCATCTTTCTCCAGTGGAGCAGCTGGTGGGTTTAAACTGCTGACCTTGTGGTTAGCATCTATGCATATCCTACAGTGCCACTAGTGCATTTTTTGCTTCTGGTAAACAGAGAAAGAAAGGAACTCTGGTAGCATAGTGGCTACGGATCGGGCTACGAACCTTAAGATCAGCAGTTCGAAACTACCTTCTGTTACGTGGGATAAAGATGACGTTTTCTGCTCCCGTAAAGATATACAGCCTCAGAAATCCTGTACAGGGTCGCTATGGGTCAGAATCAACTCGCCAGCACTTAACAACAACAAGCAGAGAAAGTATTCCAGATTGCCCGATTCGAATCCCTGCTCTGCCACGTACCTTCTCTGTGCCTCAGTTTCCTCATTTGTAAAATGGTGATAGTAATAGTCCTAATTTCATAGAGCTTAATGTGAGGATTAAGGAGTCCTGATAGCATAGTAGATTATGAGTTGGGCTGCTAACTACAAGGTCAGTAGTTCGAATCTACTAGTCGCTCCATGGGAGAAAGAAGAGGATTTGTGCTCCCTTAAAGAACCTATAGTAGCGTAGTGGTTACAAATCGGGCTGCGAACCTCAGGGTCAGCAGTTCGAAACTACCAATTGTTCCACAGGAGAAAGATGAGGCTTTCTGCTCCCGTAAAGATTTACAGCCTTGGAAACCCTGTACAGGGTCGCTATGAGTCGGAACCGACTCCACGGCACATAACAACAAAACAACAAAGAACCCTATACAGGATTGCTATGAGTCAGAGCCAACTCAGTAACACATAGCCGCCACCACCAGCAGCGTAAAGATAGGGGGCAGTGTTGGTCCAATGGTAGAATGCCTGCCTTCCATCCGGGACCTGGGTTTGATACCTAGCCAGTGCCTCTCCTGCACAGTCTGTCAGTGATTTGCATGTTGTTATAGCAGAGTTCCAGACTAACACAGACTAGGAAGAAAGGCCTGGTGAGCTACTTCTGAAAATTCATCCAGTGAGAACCCAATGGATCAGAGAGGTCTAATTGTGTTGTACATGGGGTCACCATAAGTTGGGGGCCCACTCGACTGCAGGTAACAAAGAGAGGAATAAATGGGCCTAGCATACAGTAAGGACTTGATAACCATTCGCTATACTGTTGTTGTTGTGTGCCATCAAGTCAGTTCTGACTCACAACGACCCTGTATAGATCTTCTGAGAGCAGCAGATGGATTTGAACTGCCTACCCTGCAGTTAGCAGTCCAGTGCTCATCTACAGCATCACACCAGAGCTTATTAGCTATACAGTTGTTTTTGTAAAGTGCCATCAAGTCGATTCCACCTCATAACGAACCTGTATAGGGTTTCCGAGGAGTGGCTGGTGAGCTTGAACTGCCGACCTTGTGGCTCAGTGCTTTACCCTACGGCACCACATCAGGACTACTGTACTAGGAGTGTGCAAACAGTATTGTTTGCAATAGTAAAACTTTTGTAACCACTTAAACATACATCAATAGAGAACAAGATAAAGAAACCACTACAGTCACATGTCAGAATGCCATCAAGGTTGTAAAAATGTATTCCGGCATCTGTCTTGGAAACATTAAACAATAAAAGCTGCTTCACAACAACACTCATAGGTGGATTCCTACCTGATTAAACCTGAAGGATGAAAACATGTGTCTGTGTGAGCCCTGACATATAGACGATAAAATATATGCCACCTTTTTTTCTTTTTTTACTTATTTATGCTATTCTGTTTTCCAAATGTTCTGCAATGAACACATATTTTGTTTTTCATAAAAATTAAAAACAGTGCATGCCTGTTTATAAAGAGAAGCGACGATGCCAAGCTATGTTGCTCGAGCAAAGTCTCCACTTCCCACCACCCTGACCCCATCCAGTCCTGAGTTCTCCCATCTTTGCCTCCCATGGTGCCTCCAGAGCATCTACCCTTGCGGAGTCTCTACCCCCCACCCCACCCCCACCACTCCTTCTCACAGGAAGGCCCCTCTGGAGGTGGTTTTTCAATCTGTGAGCTGGAGAGTGGAAAGAGACGTGTTTAAAATACCAGGAGTGAAGGCCTGGCCAATGCTCTGCTGGTTAAAATGTTCCATGCTCAGTAGGTCCAGGCCCACTGAGCGGAGCACTTGTATCTGGGTTGTTGTTGTTAGTTGCCATCAAGGTAATTGCATCTCATGGTTATCCCATATGTGCAGACTAGAAGTGCTCCATACGGTTCTCAGCACTGTCTTTTTTTTAATGCTTTATTGTTAACTATGTGATAGTTTACATGGGAGAACATTAGCTTTACATTCATCCTATCATGTATTGTTTCAGTGCCATGGTTACAATCCCCTCCATGCATCATCAACCAACCAAAGGTTGGTCATCTGCACACAGTCCCTCTCCCTCTCTGTGTCTAAAGCCCATTCCCTTCATCTCTCCATGTCATCTTCTCTGCCTCCATCTCTGGTGTCAGTTTCTCTGGGTAGGGTCCCGCTCTCCACTCGATGGTCCCAGGGACCTTGGCTCCTGGACTGCAAAGTCAATCACTACCCTCCTTTTGCTACAAAACATATATACCTTTACATTTCCAACCCTCACAGTCAGTCCTGATAACAACTATTCACTATTGTATCACAAGAGACCTATCCCCATCTCCTTTCATTAGCCCTGCCCAGACAGATTAGAAACCATTCAGTGGAGATTCCACCTTCCTCCACGCCCCCTGGATCTAGGCTCCCTCTTGAAAGCTTTTAAGCCAGTCACTTCTTGCCTTTGTAACCACCCTATTTGGGGTAGCCAATGTCCAAGTTGCCCATTCCCTGTCTACTCTGTGTATCGAGGGGGTGGGAATGATCCTCATTGTAAAGATTTGTTCCCTCTTTTGAGCTACTGCATCCATAGGTGTAGGCCAAGTTCATCAAATTGTATTAGATCTCTCTTTTTCCTCTTCTTTCTTCTTCTAGTTGAGTTCTGATCATCCAGCCATTGAAGCCAGGTCAAGTGGGTATTTGCAAGTATGGGTGTTCTTATTCATATGTCCTCTCTTCTTATCAGCTGGACGTTTCGCTCTCCACTCTAGTCCTCTGTGGCTATGTCACTGACTCTGGGCCCAAAGTCCCCAGGTCTTGCCATACTGCTGACCAACCAGATCTCCACCCGGGTTCACAGAAGTCTATTGAGTATGTTAGGGCTTAGCTTGCAACTTTATTGTCGTTTTTTCCTCACTTCCCCTTATCAGTGACCAACGTGGTCACCAGTCAGAGCGCATGTCTACTCCTGTATTCCCATTCAGTCTTAGTCTTGGAAGGGGGTTTGCCCTGAGGGGCCCTGACCACTTGCCTTGATGTCTCCTGGACGAGCAACTTGCTTGTTCTTGTAGTAATCAGTCGGACTGCTGTTATTGTTTTGTATTTACCTGTCAGTCTTGCTTTCAGGAAATATCTTCTGTTCTTCTAGCCGCTCCAGGCTGGTCTGCTTGTCCTTTCAAGTAGAAATTTCCCACCTCAGAAGATTCTGGATGGGGTTCAGGATTCCACCTATGGTCTTATGTAATGCAGAGGCTCCGCAGAAAGCCTCCTTCACTGTTCCTGTTGTAGCCCCATTTTAGGTATTCCAATCAG
>NW_006408589.1:5789037-5792479 GCF_000296735.1 Chrysochloris asiatica
CATTGCAAAAGATTTTTTTCCCATTCTGTGGGTTCCCCTTTTACTCTTCTGGTGAAGTCTTTTGATGCACATAAGATTTTAATTTTTAGTGTGTCTCACTCATCTATTTTGTCTGCTTTTGTTTATGTACTTTTCAAAATGTTTGGTAGTCTGTGTATGCCCTGAATAAGAGCCATCACATTTGTCCCGATTTTTTTCATTTGATGGCCTTCATAATTCTGGGATTTACATTTAGGTCTTTAATCCATGCTGAGTTGGTTTTTGTATAAGGTGTGAGCTAAAGGTCTTGTTTCAGTCTTTTGCATATCACTTTCCAGTTCTGCCAGCACCATCTGTTGAAGAGACCATCCCCTCCCCATGCGATCTATTTAGGTACTTTGTCAAAAACCAGTTGGCTGTATATAGATGGGTTAATTTTTGGATTCTTGATTCTATCCCATTGATCAATGTATCTTTCATTGTACCAGTACCAAGCTGTTTTGACCACTGTAGCCGTGTAAGGAAATTTGAAATTGGGGAGTGAAAGGTTTCCACCCTTATTCTTCTTCTTAAGCAGTGCTTTGCTTATCCTGGGTCTCTTTCCTTTCCATATAAAGTTTGTAATTATTTTTACCCATCTCTTTGAAGAATGTCATTGGAATCTGGATTGGGATTGCATTATATGTATAAATTGCTTTGGGCAATATTGACATTTTTATAATGTTAAGTCTTCCTATCCAGGAGCATGGTACATTCTTCCATTTTTGTAGGTTTGTTTTGGTTACTTGTAGTAGTGTTTTGTAGTTTTCTTTGTATAGGTCCTTTGTCTCTCTGGTTACATTTATTCCTAGATATTTTACCCTTTGGGTGGCTATTGTAAATGTTATTGCTTTCCTAATGACCTTTTCAGTGCTGTCATTTTTGGTATAGAGGAATCCAACTGATTTTTGTATGTTGATTTTATATCTTGCCACTTTGCTGAATCTTCCAATGAGGTCTAGTTGCTTTTTTACTGAGTCTTTGGGGTTTTCTCTGTACTGGATCATACTGTCTGCAAATAGAGTTTTACTTCCTTTTTGCCAATTTGGATGCCTTTAATTTCCCTATCTTGCCATATCACTCTTGCTAAGACTTCCAGCACAATGTTGAATAGGAGTGGTGACAAAGGGCATCCTTGTCTGGTTCCTGTTCGCAGAGGGAGGGCTTTCAGTTTCTCTCCATTGAGAGTGATGTTAGCTGTTGGTTTTGTATATATGTTCTTGATTATGTTAAGGAATTTCCCTTCAATTCCTAGTTTTTTGAGTGTTTTTATCAGAAGTGGATGTTGGATTTTGTCAAATGCCTTTTCTGCATCAGCACTGTCATTTTCAGAAGCACATCACCAGGCCTTTATTCTGAGGTGTCACTGGGTGGGCAGTAGGGGAAATCATTGCAGGTCTGAGTGCTGCAGACATGGCACCATCTGCACCCCAAAACTGCATAGGGCACCAGAAAGGTTTCCCAGCTGAGAAATGGGCTCCCCTGCCATTTCATGTATCTACCTGCTACCCACCGGGAGACCACAGGAGTCAGCAAGCAACCCAGATAGCACACTATCAAAAAGGGAGGACCAGAGGGCCGCCCCATTTACTTTACTTCTTGCCTGGGACAATCATCTCTGGGTTGCAAACAGCCTGCTTTTTGCCTTGGAGGAAGAGCTGTGGTGGAGGTGTGGTTTAGTTTTGGGAGATTCAGTTTTCCCTCCCTTCCTGGAGATGAAGGTCGTGTGCATCATTACATCTGCTGGAAAGGGGGCCTGGGACTCTGCTGGGCTTGTGTCATGAGCACCCACCCATGGCCTGAGACTAAGACAAAGACTTTTAAGAAGGCCATGTGGGTGGGTGGGTGGTTGTCATTTACGTGCTTTTTGTCCTCTGTGAAGTGGGAAGGCCGTGTGGGTGGGAGTATCTGAATGGCGTGGTACTGCTAGGACAGCTGTCCCTGGGGTTTTTGCACCTCTCCTGGACCCTCTTGAGGATTTGCTCCTTGTGGGTGTGGGTTCGGCTGGGCCTTGGGTGGAGCTGGCATTTCTTGGTCCTCACTGGGATGGACTCAGTACACTCAGTAATCCCAGCAGTGACCCATGGCTAGGTAGGAGCTTTGCCACAAGCCAGAGTTCCTCCAGCTCAGTCTCCATATTGCAGGGCGTTCTCCCATCATTTGCTGGCCCACACCCTGAAGGCAGGGTGGAGATTCCCAGTCCAGAACGTTCTTCAAGCCCTGAAGGGAGAAGGGACTATGTGAGCAGAACT
Source organism: Chrysochloris asiatica (assembly GCF_000296735.1). Taxonomy (NCBI): domain Eukaryota; kingdom Metazoa; phylum Chordata; class Mammalia; order Afrosoricida; family Chrysochloridae; genus Chrysochloris; species Chrysochloris asiatica. Next base: position 5,791,308 of record NW_006408589.1, read on the forward strand.
CTTCCCTGCTTCTTTAACTCATTTCAGACCAATCCTGGACTCAGGGCTGCCAGGTTCAGCAAATGGAAATCGAGGGCGCTCAATGAAGTTTGAATTTCAGATAAGCAAGCAAGTACAAGTAGTTAACACACTCAGCTTTTACTAAAAAGGTTGAGGGTTCGAGCCCACCCAGAGGTGCCGTGGAAGACAGGACTGGCAAACTCTGAAAACTCAGCCACTGAAAGCCCTATGGAGCACAGTTCTACTCTGACACACATGGAGCTGCCATGAGTCAGAGTCAACTCAACAGTAACTGGTTTATGCTTTAAACAGTGTATGTTGTTTATCCAAAAACCAGACTTTCCTAGTAGTCTTGTGTTTTATCTGGTAACCTTGCCAAAAATACCACTTTCAAAACAACAATATTAACAGCAACCTTACATTTTCTTAAAGTGTAATATCAACTATGTACCTTGAGAATTCACTGACCAATCTGAAGTCTTTGCAGGCGCAAGGATGCTATATAGATTGTGAGCACTGGGGTGATATATAGATGAGCAAACCAAGGAGGTCAGTGTCCTGAGAAACAGGTCATTTCAGGTCTGATCTGGAAATTGGCAGGAAAGTGTTTTGAGCCGAGGCCTTTGGGCTCTAGTAACTTGGACTTGGGGGAGGCTTCATGGCAGAGCTGCCCATGGCAAAACACCAGGCAGGGCAGGATGTTGCCAAGTAGAGAAAGTAAAAGGATTTTAGGCAGAGAGAAGAGAAGGACAAGGAAGTGGAAACCATGGCCCAAGGCTTGTTTGAGAAAAGCAGGTGTAATGTGAGTGGTAGAGAGAAACAGGGTGAGTAGATGGGGCCAGATGGACGTGAGACTCCTGAATGAACTGGACACCACAGGAGGAGAGAAGGCATGGCCCCTAGCCCCAGATAGTCTGGTGGTCAGGGCTCAGGACCAGAGGTAGTCTGGAGGAGTTGGGAAGATTTGGTAGTCAGGGGCACTTGAAAAGAGAAGGCAGGGAGGGAGGATGGGACAGAGTACAGACAAGCTAAGAAAGCTGGAGAGAGAGGGCACCTGTCCACAGAGGGCTATGTATGGACATTGGGGATGAAGTGAGAGAGGAAGGGGAAGACTAGAAACCAAAAACAAATCACTGCTATCCAGTTGAATCCGCCTTGTAGTAACTCTGTAA
>NW_006408589.1:5793004-5799330 GCF_000296735.1 Chrysochloris asiatica
AGACTGTAAATTAAATCTTAATGGAAGCAGACTGCCTCTCATCTCTCTCCCACAGTGTGAACCACTGATCTTTCAATGCGTGGTGCTTGTTGAGGGGTGATACCGTTAGTGCACTTTTGAGTCTGTCCTGAGCTGTCTCAGAAGAAAGAGCTGACGGTCTACTTTTGAAAACTCAGCCATTGAAAACCCTACGGAAACACATGGGGTTGCCGTGAGTCAGAGTCGGCTTCCCAGCAACTGGTCACTGGTGAAAGCCAAATTTCAGAATTTGGAAATTTGGAAAGGATTAAATAACTCAGCACTTGTTTTTGTACCCAAAGTTTAATAGTAACTTTATTATAAAATAGCTACCATTTACATGATAACTATTATGGGTTTCCTATGTGCTCAAGATGTTTCATGCCCATGTCACCAAATCCTCATGACAGCTTGTGAAATAAAAAGGATTACTCAGGATTCTTGGCTCCAAGTGACAGAAGAGAACCAGGCTGACGAAACCAGAGGCTATGTATTGGAAAGACGGGGCTGACAGAATTGAGGGGAAAGCCCAGGACCAGGTCTGAGAAAGGACCAAGGCAGCTGGGAGTAGAAACTGTCAGAGAACATCAGGCATCACCAGGGGCAGAAACCGCTCCATTCATTTTTGGTATTTGTGGTCACTCAAGAGTCCAGTTCCAGGAAGAAAGTGTACTGAGCCCATGGACACTGACCTAGCCACTGGGGGTTAGAGCTGAGAGTGAAGCGTCCAGCTGATATGAAGTGGAGGAGATTCACAAAAGCCCCCAAACTTGCAGGTGGTACCCATTTGACCTAGCTTTAATGGCTTGATGATCAGAACTCGGTTAGAGGAATATAAAAGAAATTTGATACAGGAAGCAAGTATAAATTGCTACAATTTGATGAACTTGACCTTTACTTTATGGATGTAGTCACTCAAAATATCAGTTGAGAGGGAAGGAGTCTTCACATCAAGGATCAAGCCTATTCTGTCAGTATACAGGGTTAATAGGGATGGGCAACTTAGACATTGGGTACCTAAATAGGGTGGGGGAATGCTATAAAGGCATGAATTGGCTGGCTTACAAGTTTTCAAGAGAGTGAGTTTCAGAGTGAGGGGAAGAGGGGAGAATCCCTAGTGGATAGTTTTCCTATTGGCTAGATGGGTCTGGTGAAAGGAGATAGGGAAAGAATTATTTTAGTTCAATAGGGAGTCATTGCAATCATGACTAAAAGTAACTGTCACAACTGTAAAGGTAACAAAAGGGAAGTAGTAGTTAATCCTACAGTCAAGGAACAGAGGCCCCTAAGACCATCAAGGGAGGAGAGCATGAGCAGAACGAGGGATCCTAACCAGAGAAGTAGGGACACCAGAGATAGAGGCAGAGGTGATGGCATGGAGAGATAGAGCAGCTGTGGACTCTAGACTCATGGAAAGAGAAAGGCTGTGTGCTGGTGGCCAGGAGGCTGGCTTGTAGAATGTGCCTTTTGGTTGTTTAAATGATTATATAGTCCTGCGTGTTTTTGTGTACATCAAAAAAGAGAGAGAGAGAGAGAGAAAGAAAGAGGTGATAGAGGCAAATACTGTTAGTCATTGATGGCACATAGAGGGCATTGTACTCATTTCAATGAAACAAAATACAATTGGTTGAGTACAAACTGATGCTCTGCCATGTAAACTATCAGTCAATTCACAATAAAAAAGCTTTAAAAAAGAAGAAAAAGATCTGATTGGCCAAGCCAGATCACCTGACCACTCCTCGGCCAGGTAAAGGCAGAATATCATGATTGATGTTCTTGTTAAGTGTCATTGAGGCAGTTCCGACTCATCGACCCTGTACAGAATTTCCTAGGTGCGGCAGATGGGTTTAAACTGCTGACCTTGTGGTTATAAATCCAGTGCATTATCCTTCAGTGCCACACGAGTACTCATCATGACTGATAGTCTCTCTGAAACTGCAGATAGTGAGGAAGGATCGTCTTGGAAGATGATTCAGCGCACTGTTGCTAGAAGCGGGGACTAGGCTGGGGAGACTGAAATAGTGTTAGCAAAATTGTTAGTTGTTGAGTCAGCCCAACTCCTGATGACCCCGTGAACAACAGAACATAACGTTCTGCACCGTCTTCATGATGGTATATTTGAGTCTTCCAGCACTATCCCAGACAATGTTCTGCTGTGTAAGGTTTTCATGGACTGATTTTTTAAAAGTAGTTCACCAGACTTTTCTTCCTAGTCTGCCTTAATCTGAAAGTTCCACTGAAACCCACCCACTGTGGGTAGCCCTGCTGGTATTTGAATCGTCAGTGGAATAGTTTCTAACCGTACAGCAGCTAGTAAGGGCCGTAGAGTCGGTTCTGACTCAGCAACCCTATATAGTGTTTCCAAGACTTTTTAGATCTTCACAGGAGTAGAAAGCCTCATCTTTCTCCCGCAGGTTCGAACTGGTTTGGAGGCCAGTGCTAATCGTATGGAGTCACCGTGCTCCCATATGAATACTATATGGGTACTTTTATTAGCCCATTTCATAAATTTGGAAACTGAGGCTCAGAAAGGTGAGGTGATTGCTCAGGATCACACATGGTGTGTTTGGTATGGCACTGTAGTATAAGCTCTCTACCACAAGGTCAGTTTGAATCGCAAGGTTTGTGGTTCAAACGCACCAGACGCTCCTCGGAAGCCCTATAGAGGGTCGCTATGAGTCAGAACTAAATGGATGGCACTTGGCAACAACAACAATCTACCATTGACTATTAATAAGGGTACAGTCAATTCACCCCCAGGCTTGAAGAGAAAACTTGTCTGAAAGTGTGTAAAGATGGTGTTTTCTATTCTGCTTAATTAAGCAGAATCGTATTGACCCTGCCCACTGCTGGCAAAGCAAGCTTAAAACCCACACTGTGGCGTCATCATTTCCTCCCCTTCTAGCCAAGGTGTGAATCAGCAGCCTTGTGGCTTCAGGCCACACTTGGCTTCACGTCAATTCCACAGATGTGGGTTCATCGTCTCCTCTGGGCCAGACATGGCCCAGAGCCGGAAAGAGGCTGAGATGACCAGGCACAGCCCTTGTCCTCACAGAGGTCACCATCTGTTTGGAGTACATCTCCATCAAATAAGGGCTGGGATGGCTTTGGGTGGTATGCTGAGGACAGTTCAGGGGTCTGAGGCCTGGGCTGTCCCTGCACCCTGAGCTGGGGTCAAAATGAGATGAGTGCTCTGGGATGGGAAAGCAGAATAGCAAGGGGGTCTTACCGTGCATAGAATTCAGGGCAGCCTTAAACTTGGTAGGGACATTACATCTTTATTGTTACTAACCTCTAACTGAAATATGGAGTCCTGGTATGGTGCTGCAGGATAATGCACTGGACCACAAGCTTGGTTTGAACAGCAAGCTCAGCAGTTCAGACCCACCAAGCATTCCTCGGAAACCCTATACCCAGTCGACAACACTTACCAACAACTGAAATTTAGCATCACCATGATGTCAAGTCAGTTCCAAATCATGGTGACCCTGTGCTCAATAGAACAAGACACTGCCTGGTCCTGCGCCCTCCTCACTATGTTGTGATGTTTGAACCCATTGCTGCTCTTTCCATGCCTTTCCATCTCGTCAGTGGGCTTCCTCTTTTTCACTGGCCGTCTGTTTTACCAAGCACGATGTCCTTCTCCAGGGATTCCAAAGACTTGTGATTTGAACCCTAATAGAAATTCACCTGCTATCTTCACATCACTTTAGACTTCTTGCATATACTCGAAGGTATCATTTATACTCGTCATTACTTCAATATTGTGGCGTTACTAGACACACCACTGGATTCTGTAATTTGTTGCATGATACAGATGCTGTTGTTATTATTGGGTGTCATGGAGTAGATTTTGACTCCTTGTGGCCCTGTATGACAGTGTAGAATTGCCCTATAGGATTTTTATTGTTGTTTCTTAACATTTTATTGTGAATTGAGCAGAGTTTACAGAGCAGAGATCATCAGTTTTACATTCAACAAAGCATGCACTTTTTTCTTCTCAGTGATTGCAGTCCTCTTCATGTGACATCAATTATCCCACTTCCTCCCTGTGGTTCCCATTTCCCCAGAGGGTTTTCTAGGCTACGGTCTTTATGGGAGTATCTCGTCAGGCCTTAGGAGCCGCTGGGTGGATTGGAACTGCCAAAAGTTTTGGTTAGTAGCTGAGTGCTTTGCTGTTGTGCCACCAGGTCACCTTAGTGAAGATGTATATGTGTTCTTCAGTCACAGTTTGAGTTTTTTGTTAAATGTTAATAATGACTATAATTTAGTTTAATTACTTTCATTTGGAATCGTATGCGTTTCATTTTATTTATTTTAATCATTCTGAAAAGGAGTCCAGAGATTTCATCAGATTGCCAAAGGGGTTCATGGCATCAAAACAGATGAAATATTCTTGAATAGATGTTTTAGAGTTTGGGTTTTGAAGCCAAATGGTTTGAGTTTGACCTGACTTTGCCAGTTACCACTGTCTGGCCTTGAGTAAGTGATACAACCTCTCTGTGCCTCAAGTTTCCTCATCTGTAAAATGAGGGTAACAGTACTATGTATTGTGTATTATTTCCTGTGAAAAATTTAGAGAAGTGTCTGGCACAGAAGAATACTGACTGAAGGTCTTCTACTATTATGGTCTTTATCTGACTGGTAGTCTGCACTTTCAGTGAGGAACCCTGTCTAGTCTGACACAGGTGGATTGGAATGACCATATGTTGAGAAACATAAATGAACTAGTCCAGATGCACTTCCCTAAAATTTAAAGAAGTTCTTTGGTGGTTGATTTTTTCCAAAAGATTTATATACTTGAATATTCAGCAGAATAGCAGTTAAATGTTCTTGTAGCTGGGCCAGAAACTGATTCCACATCCTGGCAACCCCATTGAGCCATGTGCCACTAAGATTTAAGGCACAGGCTTTGGATGCAGCCAGACCTGGGTACAAAGGCTGACTTAGCCACTTTTTAGTTGTATGATTTGGGAGGCGTTATTTAGCCTCTCAGAACCTCAGTGTCCTCTTCATCTATAAATGTGGAGTATCAAAGTAAGCACACATATATAGTAAGTGCTCAAGTGAAAAGTGACTTAGTCTTGGTGAACCCAGTGCTTTTGAGTCTTGGTTTGTTGTTAAGTGTTGTCGAGTCAATTTTAACCCATAGCGACCCTGTATAGGGTTTCCGAGGAGCAGCTGGTGAGCTTGAACCTCTGACCTTGCAGTTCAAACGGCTTTGCAGTCTGGCACATTAACCCACAGTACCACACCAGGACTCATTTAGGAATAGGTATTTTGACGCCAAGCAGATATGTGTCTGGACAAGTGGTGTAAGCACATTGAATGTGTTTTCTCTGCTTCGAAATAAGGCAGATAAATTCCACTCCAAAGGGTTTCCATGAGTGCAGAGTGCTGACAAGTTAGTAAATGCTCATTAGGCATTAGTCCCCATCTGGAAAACTCCTACTCACCCCTCACAACCCAGAGCAATTGTTCCTTCACTTGGAAAGCCTCCCATGGTCCACCAGCAGAAGTGAGTTAATCCTCATCCCTCCTGTCAAGTGCTTATTCAGTATATTCATTTCCTAACCATTTTCCACAAAGTTGGTGTCTTAAAACAGCAGAAATTCATTCTCTCAGGGTCCTGGAAGCCAGAAGTCCACAATCAGTGGGTCAGTAGCATTGGTTCTTTTGGAAGCTCTGAGGATATGGGGCCCATTCCTTTCTCCCAGCTTCTGGTGATTGGGCTTTTAGTTGCATTACTCCAAATCTACCTCCTTTTGCACCTGGCCTTCTCCTCTGCCTTTTTCCCTCTGTTTTATAAGGACCCTTGTCCTCATTGGATTTAAGCCCACCTGGGTAACCTACATCCACAAAGGCCTTGCTCCAAATAAGGTCACATCCACAGGGTCCCTGTATCAGGACATAGACCTGTGTGTCTTTGCGGGTCACAGAGGGAGAAGAAAAGCGCATCAGGTGGTGAGTACTTGCTATGTACCAGGTGCTCTGGTGGCCCTTTTGCTTTGAACCAAGACTCATCTGACCACATACCCTGGACTTTTCCTGTCCTGTCACACAGCCTGGCTCTAGGTCCCAGCTCTTTTCATGTTGGCTGTTTGGCTTGGGTAAGTCACTTGCCCTTTCTTAGCCTCTGGATCCAGCGATGTACATAAATGAAGGGCTTTTAAGCTGCCCAATAAGCTCAATAAATGGCCCATTGTGACTCTTAGTTGTTGTTGTTGTTGTTGTCAGGTGCCATCGAGTCGGAACCGACTCATAGCGACCCCATGCACAGCAGAACGAAACAATGTCCAATCCTGGGC
>NW_006408589.1:5801010-5816573 GCF_000296735.1 Chrysochloris asiatica
TTAGTTAGGCATGCCTTAAAGATGGCTTCCTTTGCCTTAAAGATGGCTTCCTTTGTCTTAAAAATGGCTTCCTTTGCCTTAAAGATGGCTTCCTTTGCCATCTTTATTGCATGCTCCTTGAGGACAGTCTGTGTGACTTGCACATAGTAGGTGCTCTTTTTAACTGTCTTAGTCTCCTGAGCATCCCTGTCCACACAGGAAAGATCCATGACTTGGAATCTCCCAGTTATGTTCCATTTACCACGTTGCCCAGACTCCTCTTGGGCCTGGCAGTCTTGGAGACCTATCAAGCCCTAAATGCCTGCCCTGGAGGCTTTCCTAGAAAGCCCGCCTTCAGGTCAGTTTCTGCCGAGCCAGGGCTCCAGCTGCCAGCACCTCTGCTAGCCATTGGAAAGTTCCCCGTGCCGCTTCGGGCCAGATGTGTGAGAGGAGCAGGACGTGAGCTGGCAGCCAGAAGCTCAGGCTGGAGCTGTACAACCTGGATTGGCAAGTGATTTCCACGGCTCAGTGTCTCCGTCTGGGAGGGGAGAGGTGCTTGACCTGGCTGCTTCTGGAAGGGCTCTGCTGCTCACCTGACTCCTTTACAAGCACTGCTGTGATACTCTACCGAACAAGACGTTTATTGTCTCACAGTTTTAAAAGCTAGGAATCTGAATTCAGGCTGTCAGTCGGATTAGGCTTTGTCTTTCTCTGTGGGCTCCACAGAAAGATCCTTGCCCGTCTCCGCTTCCGTGGTGGTGGTGGTGGTGGTGGTGGTGGTGGTGATGGTGGTGGTGTGCCATGGAATCAGTTCCGACTCATAGCAACCCCGTATAGGGCTTCCGAGGCAGTAAATCTTTACAGGAGCCGAAAGCCTCATCAGTCTCATGGAATTGCTGGTAGTTACTGGCATTCCTAGGCTGCTTGAAGATGTAATACCACGTGGGGATCTGTCTTCCCCTTGTTTGTGCCTATTTGTCCTGCTTTTTTTTATAAGACACCATTCAGAAAGTATTAGGCTTAGGATACAACCTACTCTGGTATGATCCCGTTAACATAACAAAAAGAAACTCCTGTTTTCCAAACAGGGTCATAATTAGAGGTACACAGTGGAGGACATCTACATTTCCTTTGTTGTTCTTCTTAAGTGCTGTCCAGTGGGTTCCAACTTATAGCTACCCTGTATAGGGTTTCTGAGGAACAGCTGTCCGATTTGAACTACTGACATTGTAGTTTGCAGTCCAGTGCTGATCCTACAGTGCCACACCGGGAATCCACATTTCCTTTGCTGTTGTTGTTGTTGTTGTTGTTAAGTGTTAAGAGAGTCAGTCCCAACACATGCAAACCCTGTATAGGGTTTCTGAGGAGCGGCTGGTGAGCTTGAACTGCTGACCTGCGATTCAAACCAACTTTGTGGTCCAGCGCACTAACCCACAGCACCAGAATTCAATCCATGACAGCACCCCTCTGGTGAGACTCCATCATTTAAGGACAATTGGGTTTGTAGGCAATAGTGTATGTGTACCATTTCTGATTTATCCTTTTAGCACATTTTACATTTCAAGGTCTAAGTTGGCCCAGGGGAGATGTTTACTGAGTCTGTCTAAACCTTGGTTTCTCATCTCTGTAATAGGTTAATAAGGATAGCACTAGAAGCATCTGTGAACTAGGCAATGTGCCAAGTATCTGTCATACATGAGCTCATTGAATCCCTCAGAAAAACACAAACTGGTTGCTGTCAGGTCAGTTCCAACTCGTGGCGACACCATGTGTGCCACAGGAGAACTACTGCTCCATGGGGTTTTCAATGGCTGTGATGATGTGGCCCTATAGGATAAGCACTCGACCTCAAGGTCGGTTTGAACCACAAAGGCTGGTGTTTCAGACTCACCAGCCACTCCTCAGAAACCCTATACAGGATCACTGTGAGTCAGAACTGACTTCACAGCACTTAACAATCTTACAGAAGGGGTCCTAGGATACTGTGGTTAAGCACTCAGCTGCTGACCCAAAGATGAGCAAATCAGATCCACCAGCCGCTCCTCAGGAGAAAGATGTGTTAGCCTGCATCTGTAAAGATTTATAGCCTTAGAAGTTGTATGGTGCAGTCCTATAGGGTCCTATAGTCCTATAGGGTGGACTTGAATGCAACAGGAAATCTGAAACAAGTAGATTGCCAGACCTTTCTTCTATATCTCTGCTGGGTAGATTCAAACTGCCAACCTTTCAGATAATTGTTGTTGTTAAGTACCATGTTTTAGTGACCCTGTATAGTCTTTCTGAGGAACAGCTGGTGGGTTTGAACCGTTTACCTTGCAGTTAGCAGTCCAGTGCTTAGCCTGTAGCTGAGCATAAACCATTGGTGCCATCCGGGGATATTTTAATCCTTGATCGACCCTATGAAGTATGTTCTCTATTTTCTTCATTTTACAGATGAGGGAATGGAGGCTCAGAACTGTGAAGTAACTTGCAAAGTCTCAGAAGCTTGAAGCTGTGATGCTGAGACTCACTCTTGAGTGCTTTATACTTCAAAGTCAGTGTTTGTGTCATTTTTTTTCTTTCTCTTCTCTCCTTTTCCTTTTTTTGAAAAATTTTTGAATGCCTCAACTATAATGGCATTAAGAAGTGATTGTTATTTTTAATTTTTAAAATTTGCATGCATGCTGAAAATTTCCCTTTTTTTGGTATACAATTCTCTGCATGCGTGGGTTCTTATAACCACCACCACAGACAGGATACAGAATAAGTCCTTTACCCCAAAGAGTCCCTCACACTGGCCTGTCTCTCATATATAGTTCAAATTGCTCCTGTTCCCATTCAGAGAGGTTTGGGGTGAAATGTGGACTTCTCTTCTTGGGTGGGAGCCCAGACTGCAGTTCTTCTCAGGAACAAAGCAGTTTCTGTTGCTGGCCTTTTGGCAGTTCAGACGGTCATTCAGTCACTTCAAGGGCATTGTTACTCTCCACACAAAGAGAGCCTGGGGTGAGGTCACCTTGACGTTTGACTCTGTGTCCTGTCTTGGCATTTTGCTTGCTTGTCTGTATGTCTGCCCACCAGACATTTCCCAAGAGCCTACCTGCCTGTTAGGCACTGAGGGGATCATGGTGAGTAAGGCCATGGGGCTCCTAGGAAGTGGGGGTGACAATCACGCAGACTAGTTCACCCCGAGGGACATGTGCTTGAGATCAGGTGGCCCTGGTGACTGTGGGAACATAGAGAAAATGGACCAGGCTTGGGTACCCAGGAAGCCTTCCAAAAGGAGGTGGCTTCTAAGTTAACACTTGAAAAATTAAGAGGAAGAAAGCAGCTCATCAGAAACCTTATACAGGGTCACTGAGTCGGAACAGACTTGATGACACTTAACAACAACAAGCAGGTGAAAAAGGAGAGCTGGTGCCACAGCGGTTAAAGTGCTTGATTGCCAACAAGAAGGTCGACAGTTCTAACTCACCAGTCACTCCATAGAAGAATGATGTGTCCGTCTGCTACTACAAAGATTTACAGCCTTGGAAACCCCAGGAGGCAGTTCAGTTCTATCCTATAGGGTCACTGTGAGTTAGAATCCATGTAATGGCAACAGAGTTTGGTTTTGAATAAGATGAAAGAGAAAAAAATGTTCTAGTCAAAAGAAGTGGCATGTGTAGGAAATGAGAAACAAGGGAGGATCTGGCTCAGCTGGAACAGACTCCTCAAAAAGCCTACCATGTGATTAAGTGTCCCCCAAGGCTGAATGAACATTCATGACGGAGGGTGTTTCTGTTGCCCTCATTCACAGCCCTCGGATGGGCTTCTAGTCTGCGGTAGATCAATGCTGTGTATGGATTTACTGAATGAATGAGTGAATGGAAGACTTTCAGACCAGGTGGGAGGCAAGATCAGATTTTGTTCTCAGAGAGATTGTTCTTTTCTCCCATCTTGCCTATCTGCCACCTGTCATGCCTATGCACACAGATAGAACCAGGGACTGTCCGCTCACCATCCTCCCAAACCATCACTGTGTGCTGGGTGGACAAGAAGCAGTTAGAACCCAGCCCTAAACCCAGAGTGCCTTATCTGACACAACACATCACAAGCACTTGTATTTGGGCCCAAGTCCAAGCATTCACTTAATTGAAAAGATAGAAAAAATAGAAAACTTGGCAGCCAACTGCCTCCTGTATTTCACGGCTTGTAGTGCCCGAGCTTGGTAATTCTGGAGGCTGAGTTGGGGATAGGAAACCTCTAGCCAGGGACCAGGATCCGTCAAAGCCCTGTCCCGGGGAGGCTGGCAAAAGGGGCTGGACTGGAATCTCAACTCGCCACTCCCCAGCCATATGACCTTGGGCGTTACTCTTGCTCTTGTCTTTCTGTGCCTCAGTTTCCTCACCTGCGACAAGGGAGTGCCCGTACACCCCTAGCAGCCTTGTGAGTCCTAATTGCAATGTCCACAAAGCACCTAGTGCAGTCCCAGCACTTAGCAGTCACTGTCCCCCAAATGATACTGATTTTATCTGTGACACTGTAAGGTAAGCACTGGACTGCTAACCACAAGGTCGGCTGTTCAAATCCACCAGGTGCTCCTCGGAAACCCTATACAGGGTCACTATGAGTCAGAAGCAACTCACCAGCACTGAACAACTTCCATTCACCTGGGCATGTTGGCTTAGCCATCTCACAGTTCCTTCCTAGGTCTCAAGGGGACACTTGGCAGTGGCTCTATAGACAGATCATGTAAATGAATACATGCTCTTGGGCACTTCCGGTGGTGATCTACTCTGGGGTGTGGGGAAAACAAACAAACTGCAGGGTGTTGCAATTTCAAACAGCGGTTGGGAGCTCTGACCTACATAGGCCAGATGTTGGGCAGACAGCTGCAGAGTCGACAGATTGGAACCAGAGGGAACTCATGCAGAGCAACAGAATCATGTTTCCCATTAATGAAGCCCAGGGAACTTGTCCAACTGCCTCTCCTCTTCTCGCGTGCTCTCCTCCCACCCCCGGACTGTGCTCCCCACCCTGGGCCTGTGTTGCCAGCACTGCAAATAGACAGAGAGGTGGACTGGAACCTGGCCAGCCATTACTGAGCTCTTCCCAGGATCTGTCTATCCGGAAAGCTAACCAGTATGGGAGCTTAATGGGGGAGACCTGCACCGACCTTTTAAAGTTGGTTTCTTAAACTCGGGTGTGGGAAGTCCTGGGAACCCTTGGACATTCTTCGGGGTCTTCTGTGTACTCAGGTTTTCATTTAGCTGGTTCTTTGGATCTAGAAACTCTACACTTCTGCTTGATTTCAGGGCTGTGTGTGCTTTTGAATTTAAGGAGGCTTGGGCTGCAAAGCAGAATAGCTTTAGTTACCATGGGCTGGTGACATGCTGCAGAAACTATGTGGCCTCTGGAGCAGAAGCCATAGCCCCTCAGCATACTGTGTGAGAGATGACATTTTCCCACCCTCTGTTGAAAAAGGGAGTCTCTGGGTGGGGCTAACAGTTCACACCCTGGGATGCTAATCAAAAGGTTGACAATTTGAGTTCACCAGAGGCACATCGGAAGAAAGGCCTGATGGTCTGCTTCTTAAAAAATTAGCCAATGAAGCACAGTTGTATTCTGATACACATCGGGCCACCACGAGTCGAAGTCAACACAACAGTGACTAGTTTGGCTTTACTCTCTCTGAAGAATAAGAAACACCACTTAAGATGAGCACCCACACAGCTTCCAACTCTTCTCCCTTCCAACTCTTGCCCTCTCTGGCTTCTTATCTTCAACTGTAAGTAAGAGATCGTGTAGAGCAAGGTTTTCAAATATCTTAGAGTCTTAGAACGCTCTGCCTGCCTGCCTAAACAGGTGAAGAAGGGCAGAGGCACACAGGAGTCCAGACTTTGTCTACAGACTCTGCCAGTTATCATCTTGTGAGAATAGAGACCCACAGCATTTGGCAGTTCTGTCTGTAGGCTGCTTGGTTACACCCTCTGCCATATATAGAACAGCTAAAAGTGGTGCTGCCTTTGTGGAAACAAGGGTGGAGAGCCCAGAGATCTACTCAATGGCTTCCCCCAGAATCCTGGGGATTCTTGAAAGCCAGTTTGACTACTAGTCTAAGTCTCTTATAAAAGCTCTTCAGATTTAAAGTTCTCTGGGCAAGTCATTGTGCAGGAGGCCTGGAGAGGCATAAAGAATGTCGAAAGGTGCTTGATCACTGCTGTGGAAGTGAAAAGAGTCAGTGAACCCTAAGCAAACTGCCGCACGTCTCAGCCCCTCCACATCCCCTTTTGTAAAGAAGAGGAGTTGCTGTGGATCAGGGATGGTAACTATGTAACACACAGTTTATGGAGCCTACCAGTCTCGGGTGTTCATGGCAGACATTTTTAATGGATCGCAGAACTCTTTCTTGTTGGTGTTCCTTTCTCATAGCCCGTGCCTAGAAGTAGCCCAAGACCACTCTGCCCTGCTTCCCTTGTTCCACCACTGCCCCCTCTAGCTGTTTTCCGTTCTCTCCCTAGACATTCCAGGCCACCCAGAAGCATTGCAGAAGTAGCAGAGGGCTCCTGATTTGAAAAATGCCATCAGCCAGTTGGTCTGTAAACAACAGAACTCCAGATACAGCAAGAACAGCACAAATTCCACAAAAACAGCTCTGTTCTCACTTTGAACCCTACTCCTGCCGGGACCAACACAATCTGTGGCATATCCACATACCACATGTACTATATATATTCTTCATACAGCACTAGTCTTCATTTTGACTCACTTTCTTACCTAATTTTGTTTTTTATTGTGGTTTGGGTGGACGTTTACAGAACATGTTAGTTTTCCATTCAACAATTTGTATATATTTTGTTTTGTGACATTGGTTGCAATCTCTTAATGTAACAGAACTCTCCCCCGCTTCTCTCTGAGTTCCCCATTTCCATTCATCCTTTCCTGCCCCTTCCTGCTTTTTGAGCTTTGCTTTTTTGAGGAAATGTTGCCCCTTTGATCTTGTCCAGTTGATTGTACTGAGGATTACATTTTTTCCTGGTGTTATTATTTACTCTATAGGCCTATCTGTCCACTTAGTGGGTCCCTGGGAATGGGTTCAGTTCCAGACCTGAGAGGTGTTTTAGGGTCACCATCTCAGGGGTTCTCCCCAGTCTTTCTCAAACCAGTAAGTCTGGTCTTTTTACTTTTTAAAATTTTGGGCTACATTTTTTTTTACTCTCTCTCTAAATTATTTTTAAAGCTGTCTACTGTAAGTGGAAAACCAGTCCCACTTGCTAGAAATAGAAGGAAAAGGACTACAAAGGGAAAAGAAAATCAATACACTAAATTCTCCCTGGGTAGTATTGCCGCCCTGAGGCCTGCTGGTCCTAGCAAGTGTTGGAGGACGTGTTAGAAACTTATTAGTGGTACCTCTCTGAACCAGTCAGGAGAATGGGAAGAAAATGGCAAAGAAACATTGTCACTATGAGATTTCAAGTAACTTAGTACAGAGTCTTTGAATCACCCAGACCAGCTGGTATCCCTGGGCACCTGCACAACTTAGGAGATGCTGATCGAAGGAAAAACTTTGAAAAGTAGTCCCTGGGTGGTGCTATGTAGATAATGCACTCAACTGCTAACCTAAAGGTTGGAGGTTCAAGTCCATCCAGGGGCACTTGAAAGAACAACCTGGCAATCTTCCTCCAAAAAATCAGTCATTAGCAACCATGTGGATCACATGGTTAAAGCATGACACACTTGGAGCCTCCATGAGTCAGAGTCGACTTGTGATGGGTCCCTTTGAAAAAGCCTGGGCTAGACCCTTTCCCATCCTCACTGTCCCCTTCAAATTAAATCTCTGACCACCGCAACCTAGGACCAAAATGTAGTGACTGTGTCATATGACCAGTGTGGCTGCCCCAACCCTTCTGATTTAAATCCACTAGGAACCCCAATAAATAGAATTGCAAAGTAAGGCCTGAGAATGTTTCCCTGCACTTCAAGACATTGTATTAACAGCACAAAAACACCTTCCCATGTTTGGGGGTTGACATGAGGAAAGTATATGCAATCTCAGTTCTGTGGAGGCAGGCAGCAGCTGGTCCCTATCATCCTACCTCTGGGCAGCACGTCAGTGGAGCGCTGGGCATAGAGCTGGGTCAGTGGATTAGCAGGGATACAGCATTTCATCAAACTCAGCAGTTTGCAGAGGCATCTGGGCCTGTTACTGGCCCATCCTTAAGCTTTGTCTAGTTTAGCACCTGTAATTTTTTAAGGGCCTCTAACTTTGTTCTAGTTAAAAATCTTTATTCATGGAAAAACTGACCCCTTGGCTGTGGACACCTGGATACATCCATATTTATATTCTACTTATTCCTTCTAAACTTGAGGAAACCACTAGCTGACATTTTTATGTAGAGGCAGTCCCCGATTTATGACATATTCAGATTATGATGAACCATGCTTACTATCATGTGTTTGTTTGTGGGGTGTTGTGCTTTCTTTTCGTATATCTTATTATAATAAGGAGTTATGGTGGTGCAGTGGGGTAAGTGCTGGGCTGCTAACAGCAGGGATGGCAGACAAACCCACAAGCTGCTTCACTAGAGAACGGTGAAACTGTCTGTCCTGTAAAGATTTATGGCTTTGGAGAGCCTACAGAGTAGACCTACTCTGTCCTATTGTTGTTGTTATTGTTAAGTGCCATGGAGTCGGTTCCGACTCATAGCGACCCTGTACAGTGATTCCGAGGCTGTAAATCTTTATGGGAGCAGAACGCCTCATCTTTCTGCCACGGAACCGCTGGTAGTTTCGAACTGCTGACCTTGTGGTTCCCAGCCCAATTCGTAACCACTACGCTACCAGAGCTCCTTAGGGTCACTTAATGGCAGTGTGTTTGGATTTGGGTGGTTGGTTTTTTGTTTGTTTGCTTGTTTGTTTGTTTGTTTTGTACCATTAATAATATGGAGTCCTGGTATGGCGCTGTGGACTAATGCGTCAAACTACAAAGTCATTTGAACTGCAAGGTCAGTGGTTCTAGCTCACCAGCTATGAGTCGGAATCGACTCAATGACGCTTAACAACAACAAGAGTAATATGCATGGAGTCCTGGTGTGGCACTATGGGATAAACAAACCCACCAGCTGCTCCTCAATACAAGGGGCTGCTATGAGTCCGAATGGACTCAACAGCAATAATATGTACAACAATAATAATATGTACTACAGCTGATTCTCAGCTGTGGAGTCTTGGTGTGGTGCTGTAGGATAATGCGCTGGTCTGCAAGATTGGTTTGAACCTTGGTAGCAGGGCTGTTCAAACCCACCAACTACTCCTCGGAAACCCTAAACAGGGTCGCTATGAGTTGGAACTTACAGCGACTCGATGGCACTTAACAATTCACAGATGTTTACTCACAAATGTTCAAATATCAGATTTATAAAGATACTGATTATAAAAGGCAATAATAATGAAAACAAAAAAAAAAAGAAGAGTTTTGTCAGAACCGACTTACAGGGGATAAGAACAGAATCCAATCATTACCTTGGGGACGACCTTATGTAAATGCATATACACACATTTGCATACAGTATACAACATTGCTTTTGAGGTTAGGATTACATCGTTTTAGCCTGCTGTTTTTACCTAAGGGTAGCCTGTATGTTACCCTATATGTTAAGAATTCTTTTGGCTGCACAAAAGCCAAGTCTAGGCAAAAAGGGTTAACTGGAAGGCCCGTGCCCCTGGTGTGTGTTGTAGAATCCACGGGCGGTCAGGTCCTGGAAGCAGGAACTGAAATGCAGCCAGGAGCCAAACTGGGCTCCCCCCACTCCACTTCCCTCTGTACTGTTCCTTCATTTGCTCCACTCCGCAGACCAAATATCTGTCACAAAGTGTGGAAGATGGCTCAGGGTTACCGTCTTATTCCTGGACGAAACTCACATGCTCAGGTCTAATTCCTCATTCTTGAGAGAGAGACTCTGATTGGCCTGGCTTGGATCAGGTGACTGCTTAGACCAGTCAGCGGAGGCAAAGGAAGTAGCAGAACCAATGATACTTCTCAAGTTAATACCTCCAAAATATTTAGGCATTAGTTAGAGGGTTTCTTTATTTTTCCTTTCCTACCTTTTAAAGAGAACCCAACCTTAAAAAAAGGTGCCTTCTGGAGACCCCAGGACAGAGTGATCCTCAAACAATGGGCCATTATTGTCTAGGCTAAAAATACCTATTCTATTATTTGTGAGCAGATGGTGTCCCTCTTCATTGGATGGCAACACCCAACAAGCCTGGCTGACCTGGAGCTCCCTGGGATGGTCATCAAACCTAACTAGAGAAGGAAAAGCGGACGGTGGGCAGTAAAGCCCTACCACCAAGCATGCTTATGGGAATGTACCCAGGAGCCTTTGGACCAGGCTGGGGTTCCTGAGTCACTCAGACTCTTTCCAAGGAGAGGGGGCAGGGCTCTGACTCACTGGACAGCTAGGAAACCTGAGTTCCCAGAACCACGGAGGGGCAGTCCCTCTGCACCCCCTGGGACCTGGTGATCAGAGAAGACAGATGGAGCTGGAAACGGGATGAAGGAAGTGGTGAAGCTGTGTGGGAGGTTCATAAACGCCACGCTCAGCTCACTCTGTGGCCCCTATGTGTAGCACTTAGTAATGATAGTTTCTCTGTGCCAGGCACTGTGCTCAACATAATCTCATTTCATCCTCACTCACCCCAGCTCTAACGCTCAAACCCTAGTTTTGATAGATGAGAAAATGGAGTTACAGAGAGATTAAGCCGTTCTCCTAAAGCCACACAGCTAGTTGAGATGTTCCCCTGTACGGCCACTTGATGGGCAGCAAGGCCATCAGGGCCAGAGGTAAGCTGGGTTAGAATCCTGACCGAACTTTGTAGTTGTGTGTCCTCAGGCAAGTCACTGCAACTCTGAGTCTCCATTCCTCACTATTTGAATGTAGGGAGCCGTTCAGCGGTAGGACTCTTACCTTCCATACAGGAGACACGGGTTCAGTAACTGGCCAGTGCACTTCCCGTGGAGGTTTGCATGTTGCCAGGATGTTAAGTAGAGTTTTCAGACTAAGATGGACCAGGAAGAAATGCCTGGGGATCCATTTCCAAAATCAGCCAGTGAAAGCCCTATGGATCACACCAATCTGCAACCCATCTCAAGAAGATTGCATTGGACAACACTTCTTCTGTCTTGCATGGTCACCGTGATTTAGGGCTAACAGCAACAAGGTTAAGTCGGCCCAAATGCTTATGGGGATTTGGAAAGAGACCAAAGCCCAGCCCTCTGCCTCAAATCACCTGACTTCTGCCCTCCTTTTTCCACCTCTTCCTCTCCTCGTTGTCTTAAAGAAGTGAAGAAACCCAGGATGCCTGGCCCTGGTGGGACTTCCTCCGGACTGAGGTTGAACCTTGGTGGGCCAGGACTGTGTTACAACTCACAGGCAAAGCTACTGAGGGTGTAGAAGGGGAGATTTAGATCTTGGGTAATTCCAGCTTCAGAACTTCCTGTTGAAGAGCAAAAGGAAACTTTTCTTGTTCATGTTGTTGTTAGGTGCCATTACGTTGGTTCCGACTCATGGCAACCCTATATGATGTTTCCGAGGCTATAAATCTTTGTGGGAGCATAAAGTCTCATCTTTCTCCCTGGGAGCAGCTGGTGTGCTTGAACCACCAACCTTCTGGTTTGCAACTCAGTGCTGGATAAGCCACAGAGCCACCATGCTTGTCCTTAGTCCCCATGATGAGTTTGTGTGCTTCCCCCTCCCCAGAGAGTGTCCTGGTCACTTCTTGAGATTGGCATACAAAATGATACTAATAGGAAGGGAAGGGAGGCTCCGAGACATAGCCAGGACCCCTTCCCCCAGACCTCAGCCAGCTCCTGGGGCTCTTCTAGGGAATCTGAGGCCTGCCTGGGGGAGGTGGTCTCGGGCTCTCATTTTCTTCTCTACAGTGTCAACTCTATATGTTAGTAATCACAGTCAACATAATTTCTAATATTTGTTCATAAAACAGATTTTTTTTTCACTGTGCTAAGTGCTCTTGCTTTCTTGGAGCTGACAACCTAGTGAGAAAGCAGACACCCGGTGTAATTGCAGGGAAGTGTAGTTAACATTATAATTGGGGAGTGGGCTGCAAGAAGACAACCTGCAGTGTGTTGGTGGGGAGGGAACATGCAGGGAGGGCTTTCTGAAACAAGTCATTTTTGAGGTGCCAGTTAGTAAACTTGTAGAATATTCCACATTCTGAGTGTGTCTGATTGTTTCCTATGTTGTCTTTTAACTTGTCCCTCTACCACCTAGGTTTGCTGTCCATTAGGAGTTAAGTCATTGAGAAGCCTGAGATTCAGGTAACATTTTTGACAACCATACTTGGCAGATCATTTTATGTTGTACATATTGCATCATCTCAGGGAGCACACAATGTCTGATTTGTTTCTCTGTTGGTGGTGCCAAGTTTGATCAGCTGGTTATGATTATAGATCGCCAAGTTGGAATTGCAATGAGGAAGGACAGTTTTCACTTTGTTAGGGAAGTAATCCATGGGTGACACTTAAACACTTATCTATCCCCCAACCAACCTTTTTCACTCAGTAGTTCCTCATCTACTGATGATCCGTGTCAGTACCCATAATTACAATGGGGTTATAACTTTTTTTTTTTTTTCTTTTTGATTGATTGTAAGAATGTTAAGTGATTCCGTTCATCAATTAGTGCCTATTGGGATCAGATTTACCCAAATTGTTGTGTGTATCGGTACTTCATTCTTTCTTATTGCTGAATAAGACGTCGTTCTATGGATTAACAGTTTGTTTATGCATTCGCCTGGTTAAATTTTTTTTAATTGTTTCTAATTTTTGACAATTCTGATTAGAGCTGCTTCTCACATTTCTGTATAGGTTTTTGTGTGGCTATAAATTGCCATTTCTCTTGGGTAAATACCATAGATTGCTGGTTTATGTGTTAAGTGTATGTTTATGAGATACTGCCAGATTGCTTTCCAGAGTGGTTATGCCATTTTGTAGTCTCATCAGCAATGTGAGTTCCATGTGCTCCATATTTTCATCAGCACTTTTTATTATCAGTATTTTTCTGTGTTAGCCGTTCTAATAGGTATGTGGTAGTATCTCATGGGTTCAGTATACCTTTCCCTGGTGACTAGACATTGAATATCTTTTCATGTGCTTATTTACCATCCTCTTTGATGAAGTATTTGTTAAAATCTTCTGACTTGCTTTTGAGTTTTTAGAGTTCTTTATAAAATACTCTGATTACAAAGATATCCTTACTTGGAACTGCAGTGCGTGTTTTGAGGGCTATACCATGGAGACACCTTTAATGTCATTCCCAGGGAACATGACTTAGGGTTTACAAGGAGATTTTTTTAAATTTGTGGGAAAATGGAATTAAAAGATAATGGAATTTTTTCATGAACTTTTTAAGACCCCTCATATAATCTCTGCAGAAAGTTTGATTTTAATTCCTTAATGCCAAGCCACTGAGCATTATTTAGGATTAGAATATAATCTGAAAACCAAAGTCTGATATGCTAGAATTGCTTTGGTTACAAGTAACAGAAACTAACTCACACTGGTTTAAGTAAGAAAGGGAATGTTTTGGATCATGTCAGTAAATGTCCATGACTCGATCCAGGGGTTCATATGATGTCATAAGCATGCAGTCCTCTCTTCCTCTTAGCTCTGCTTTCTTCTCTGTGACAGGCACTCTCCATGTGGGAACTGTTTCACCTCTCAAATAGCCACTGCTATGAGAAAGTGTTTCTTCCTTCTTCTTGTTAGGTTCCTACTCATAGCGACCTTATGGAGCAACAGAACAAAGCATTGCCCAATCCTGTACCATCCTCACCATTGCTGCTGCCATGGTGTCTGTCCATCTTGTTGGGGTCTTCCCCTTTCCCATTGATCCTCCATTTTACCAACCATGATGTCATTTTCCAGGAACTAGTCCCTCCTGGTAACATGTCCGAAGTACTTGAGACAAAGTCTTACCATCCATCGTCGCTACTAGGGGGTTAATTCTGGTTGTACTTCTTCCAAGACAGGTTTGTGTGTTCTTCTGGCAGTCATTGGTACTTTGCAGTATTCTTTGCCATGTGCATAAATCTTATGCATCAGTTCTTCTATGGTCTTCTTGATTCATTGTGTTGCTTTCACAAGCATATGATGTGATTGAAAGTATCGTGACTTGGGTCAGGCACACCTTGGTCCTCAAACTGACATATTTGCTCTTTAACACTTCAAAGAGGTCTTTTGCAGCAGATTTGCTCAGTGCCATGTGTTGTTTAATTTCTACAATTGCTGCAACTGCTGCTGCCATGAGCATTGATTGTGGATCCAAGTAAAAGGAAATCTTTGACATCGTCAATCTTTTCTGTTTATCATGCTGTTGTTTGTTGGTCCAGCTGTGAAGATTTTTGTTTTCTTTAAATTGAGCTGTAATTCTGAAGGCTGTTTTCTTGGGTCTTCATCATTAAGTGCTTCAAGTCCATTTTATTTTCAGCAAGCAAGGTTGTGTTATCTGCATATCACAGAATGTTAATGAGCCTTCCTTTAATCTTAATGCCACATTTTCCTTCATATAACCCAGCTTCTCTGATTAATTTCTGAGCATACAGATTGAATAAGTGTGCTGAAAGGATACAACCCTGATGCACACCTCTCCTGATTCTAAACCATTGAACATACCCTTGTTCTGTTCCAACGATTGCCTCTTGGTCTATGTACAAGTTCTGCATGAGCACAATTAATTGTTTTGGAATTCCCACTCTTCACAATGTTATCTATAGTTTTTTTATGGTCCACACAGTCGAAAGCCCTTGCATAGTCAGTAAAGCACAAGTAAACATATTTCTGGTGTCTCTGCTTTCATCAGAGATCCATCTGATGTCAGCAGTGATCTCCCTCATTCCATGTCCTCTTCTGTATCCAGCTTGAATTTCTGACAGCTCCCTGTTGATGTAGTACTGCAACCATTTTTAAATTATCTTCCACAAATATTTACTTGCTTGTGATATTAATGATGTTGTTCAATAATTTACACATTTTGTAGGGTCACTTTTCTTTGGGATGAGCACAAATATTTCCTTGGATTCTTCCTTAATGTTGTTGCTGTTGTTGTCATGTGCCATGGAGTCAGTTCCGACTCATAGTAACCCTGTACAGGGTTTCCAAGGCTGCAAATCTTTACAGGAGCAGAAAGCCTTTCTTTCTCTCGCAGAACAGCTGGTAGTTTCGAACTGCTGACCCTGAGGTTCACATCCCAATTCGTAACCACTACGCTACCAGAGCTCCTTAACAGTGCCATCAAAAGTCCCAGGATGGAGTTTCATTGGCCTTATTTGGGCCATTTGCTTATCCTTGAACCAATGGTTGTAGCCAGGCCTTGGGACTCACATGTCGTACCTCACCCCTCATCACAAAGACTAGGAGAAGTGAAGGGATAGTTTTCTAAGATAAAACAATGCTGGTGGTGCAGTGTGAAGCCCCCAGCTGCTTACTGAAAGTTCAGAGGTTCAAACCCACTATAGCCACTCTGCAGGAGAAAAGAACCAACAGTCTGCTCCCAGGAAAGGTGGTACTGACAAGCACACATTGTGCAAAGCCTTCAGACTCATTAATT
>NW_006408589.1:5820520-5836138 GCF_000296735.1 Chrysochloris asiatica
TATGAATCCCACTTGATCGTGATGTATTATCTTTTTGATGTGTTGCTAAATTCTGTTGGCTAGGATTTTGTTGAGAATTTTTGCATCTGTGTTCATGAGAGATATTGGTCTATAGTTTTCTTTCTTAGTAACGTCCTTCCCTGGTTTTGGCTGGTCTAGGCCGGGGCAGTAGAGGGCTGGGGGTAATGGCTGCAGGGAGGTGGTGTCTGTATTTGATGACATAAAAGATGCCTCTCTCAGTCTCTCTGTACCGTGGGTACCCCGAATTTCCTGATAGCCGTGCCAAATCCCTCTCTATTTGTTTGGCTTTGTTTGTTTATGCTTCCTTTTCTCTGGAAATGCAGCCTTCTAAGTGTGGTTGCTGTAGCCCTGCATTCCAAGGTCTGCAGGGGGCAGAGGCACTTGCTGGCGCAGGTGCAGAAGCTCAAAATGCCTGTAATTCCCCAGTAATTTGATCTTTTAAAAAAAACGAGTTCAGAATGTTGAAATACAAGATCTTATGTTTGTTCAAAGGCTGTCTGTCTGCTAGACAGAGGTTTCCTATGTTCAATTCCGCCCCTTTTCCCCAAGACTGCCCTACCTGAGCTGCCTGGTCAGGGTAGTGCCGGAAGTCCTTTCAGACTCATTAATTCTTGTGGTTAATCCTCAAGAGAGATTATTTTCCCTGTCTGGAGAGGATTTAGGTCAGAGAGGTTAGTAACTTGTAAGTCTCACTCACTGCAGAGCTGGTGTTAGGACTCCGCACCATGCTCTTTCACCAGCCCTCAAGTCCCGGGTGAGGTCAAAGACCTGCATCTGGACAGTTCTTACTTAAAAATTAAATCTGTGCTGAAAAATGTAGGCGTCCGAAATTCCTTCAGTTGTTAAATCCAATAAACCAACTAGGCTTGTTGCAGAATCCTTGTACCGTACACACAGAACTTTCAAGCTTGTAAACAAGAGATCAAAAATGAATTGTGTAATCAGAATATTGTTTTCCCCATTTATGGGAATATGCTTTAAAAAATAAAAAATCCTTGTGATCTTTCATTTTTATATTCTTTTTTCTAAATCCCTGCTGGCAATGTCCTTGATAGATAGTTACCCACATTTTATTTCAGCATCCCCAGTGACGGGGACCTTTAGTAAGGGATTTTCCCTTTTCTAGGCCTCAGTTTAACCATCTGGATGGTGGGGTCATTGGGTTAGCTGAGTTCTGCGGTCCCATTTGGAGTCCCTGGATGTGTAAACCATTAATGCATTCAACTTCTAACTGAAAGATTAGAGGTTCAAGTACACCCAGAGGTGCCTTGGAAGAAAGGCCTGGCACTCTCATTTTTTTGTTGTTAGTTTTTGTTATGAATTGAGTGATAGTTTACATGGGGGAACATCAGTTCGTTTCATTCCAATGATTACAATCTCCTGCATGCTTCATCATTCAACAGTATTTGCTTCTATTCCCTTTTTTTTTTGGATGTGCACCAAAACATTCAGGAATATACAATCATTCAATCAGCTAAAGGGCACACCCTGCCCTCCGGCCACCAGCACACATCCCCCTCTCCCTCCATGAGTCTAGAGTCCTCAGCTGCTCCATCTCTCCATGTCATCATCTCTGCCTCCATCTCTGGCATCACTGCTTCTCTGGATAAGGTCTCACACTCCGTTCCTGCTCTTTTCCCTTGATGGCCCCAGGGTCCTCTGCTCCGGGACTATAAGATCAACCACTCACCCCCTTTTTACTACAAAACTTCTACCTTTACAATTGCGGCAATCACAATTAGTTATGATAACAATTATTCACTATTGAATCATGAGAGTCTTGTCCCCATCTCCTTTCACCAGATCTGCCTAGACAGGATGAAAACTACTCAGTTGGGGATTGTACTTTCCCCTGCACACTCTGAATCTAAACTCCCTCTTTAAAACTTGTAAGTCAGTCACTTCGTGCCTTAATAGCACCTTCATTTTAGGTAGCCAATATCTAAGTTGCCCCTCCCTATCAACCCTGTGTACAGAGGGGATGGGAATGATCTTTGCTGTAAAGATTCTTTCCCTCTTGGTTGGTATTTTAAGCTACTATGTCCATAAGTATAGGTCAAGTTCATCAGATCATAATGATTTACACTTGTTTTGTTTTTCCTCTTTTCCTTCCTCTAGTCGGCTTCTGAACATCCAGCCATTGAAGCTAGGTCCAATTGGCACTATCTGCAAGTTTGGGCACCGTTGTCCATATCCCCTCACTTCATATCAACTGGACAGTTCACTCTCAGCTCTAGCCCTCCATGGCCATGTCCTTGTCCATGGGCTCAGGAGTCCCTAGGTCTCACCGTACTTCGGCTGGCAAGCTATTTTTGAAAAATCCTTTGGCGCATAGTTCTACTCTGCACACACATAGGGTTTGCCATGAGTTGGACTAGACTCCACAGCAGTTAGTTACCAGTGGTCCCTTTCCCCTCTGACTTCCCTTCACTGACACAAAAACTCCCTTCCTGGTGTTCCTGCCCCTCCTTACACCATTTTACACGTGGCATCCAGAGGAATATATAGATATAAATATTTCTTTAAAAAGACATTGGATCTTGTCACATAACTCCCATACTTTAAAACTCTTTAGTATAATAAAATCCAGAGTCCTCATGTGGCCTGCAAGCCTTCCTAACCCAGCTGCTCCTTCCTCCCCACTTCATCTTCTCCTCCTCTGAGCTCTGTCCTAACACAATAGTCTTCCTGTTCCTCAGACATGCTGGGCATTTTCCAGTCTCCATGGCGTTGTTCACACTTTTTTTTCCTGCCGGGAACACCCTTCTCTTCAGCTCCTCATCCTTCAGGGCTCAGTTGTTTCCTTAAAGAGACTTTCCCTGCCAAGACTACCCCCACCCCCACCATCCTACTCTACTAGAGCATGCTTGGTGTTCTTCCTAATACTTAATTAGAATTTAGAGCTTTAGATTTATCTGCATGTTTACTGGTTTATTGCCTGTTGACTGAGAGGTCAGTGGTTCATACCAACCAGATGCTCTGTGGCAAAAGATGAGGCTCTCTGTTTCAGTAAAGATTGGCAGTTTTACAAACCCTAAGGCCTTCCTCTCCCAGGGCAGGCTCAGGGTCTTTCTTACTCTGTGTGGCAGAAGACCTGGTATAGAATGGTGCATTATAGATGTTGTGGACTCCTGGTATGGCACTGTAGGATCAGCACTGGACTGCTAACCATAAGGTCGGCAGTTCAAAGCTACCAGCTGCTACTTGGAAATCCTATACAGGGTCGCCATGAGTCAGAAGTGTCTCAGCACTTAATAACAATAAAAGGTGTAGATGAATGAATGAATGGTAACCATTCACGATCTCCATGCAGTAGGGTTGAGGGCTACAGAAACTGATTTGAAGCCCTCTTTGTAATGAAACTTACGATGACTATTCAAGTGGCTTTGGAGACACAGCTTCCTGTTTGTAGGGCATTAGTCTTTCTGAGGTGATGGCTGACTCATCCCTCCGAAGGACTGATCCCATGAAGTGCCCAGAGCCAGTGAGCACAAGCAAGGAAGGGAGTGGGCCTGGGATGCCCAAATCCTGGCCTTGAAATCACCTGTTTTTATGACCAAAACCCCACTACCATCAAATTGATTCTGAGTCATAGCTTCCCCATAGAGCAAAGTAGACTTAGTCCTTAGGGTTTGTAAAACTGCCAATCTTTACTGGCACACAGAGCCTCATCTTTTGCCACAGAGCGTCTGGTGGGTCTCAACCACCGACCTCTCAGTCAGCAGCCCAATGCTTAACCCATTGTGCCCTCAGGGCTGTGATGTGGAAATCAGAGAACAGGAATCTTTTCCTCTCTGCTGGGTACCAAACTTTACCTCTTAAAATCTTCGCAACAGCTCTGTGCGTGCGATGGACTGTCGTTGTATGCCATCGAGTGGGCTTGAACCAATGATGAACTCGCAGTTAGCAGTCCAGTGCTTATCCTACAGTGCCACCCCGAGACTCCATGGGATGGATTAGATGATGTCATTTTACAGATACGAGGCTCAGCAAATTAAGAAGCATCCTGACTCTAGAGCCTAAGCTCCTTCCCCTTTGCTATACTTACTTAAAATAACATCCAACTTGGATGTTATTTATTTATACTTTGTAAAAGTCCTTCTTAGTGAGCTCCTTAACTTGGCATTCAAGGCTACTTAGCATCTTGTCTTAATTTGTGTTCCCAACTTTTATGTCTTCTCACCCGGAGAATAGTCTCTTAAATTCACAGTGTTCACGCTGGTTTCTGCCTCCAGCCACTCCCCACCCCTCAATCTCTTCTGAGCTACTGCTCTCCTTTGTTCTGTTTGGGATGTCAGCATTCTAGTGACAACAGCCTTTGAAAAGATCCACAGACTAAAACCATTTGCAAATCATTGTTGTTAGGTGTTGTCAAGTCCTTCCCAACTCATAGCGACCCTGTCCACAACAGAATGAAACACTGCCCGGTCCTATGCCAACATCACAGTCATTACTACCCTTGAGCCCATTGCTGCTGCCACTGTGCCAGTCCATCTCATTGGGGGGGTCTTCCTTTTTTTCACTGACCCTCCAGTTTACTTAGTATAATGTCCTTCTTCAGAGACTGGTCACTACTGATAGGTCTGAAGTTTGAGAGAAGAAGTCTGGCTGTCTTAGCTTCTAAAGAGCATTTGGCTATACTTTTTCCAACACAGATTTATTTGCTTTTATAGCAGTCCATGGTACTTTTTAATACTCTTCTCTAACACCATAACTCAAATGCACCAGTTCTTCTACGGTCTCCCTTATTCATTGTCCAACTTTCACATGCATATGAGGTTATTGAAAATACCATGACTTGGATCAGGCACACTGTAGTCCTCAAAGTGAAATCTTTACTCTTAAACACTTTAAAAAGGTCTTGTGCAGCAGATTTGCCTAACGTAATACGTCGTTTGATTTCTTGACTGCTGCTTCCATAAGTGTTGATGGTGGACCCAAGCAAAATGAAACTTGACACTTTAATCTTTTCTCCATGTATCATGTTATTTATTGGTCCAGTGGTGAGGACTTTTGATTTCTTTACACTGAGGCACAATGCATACTGAGGCTGTGGTCATTGATCTTTTTCAGTAAGTATTTTAAGTCCTCTCCACTTTCAGCATGCGAGGTTGTGTCATCTGCATATCTCAAGTTGTTAATGAGTCTTCCTCTAATCTTAATGCCACATTCTTCTTCATATAATCCATCTTCTCAGAGTATTTGTCAGCAGTCAGATTGAATAAGTATGGGGAAAGAATATAACCCTGCCACACACGTTGCCTGATTTAAAACCATTCAGTGTCCCCTTGTTCTGTTTAAATGACTACCTCTTTGTCTATGTACAGGTTCCTGATGAGCACAATTAAGTGTTTCGGAAAACTAATTCTCCACAATGTTGTCCATATCTTATCATGAGCCACACATTTGTACTTTGTGTAGTCAATAAAGTACAAGTAAACATCTTTCTGGTATTCTCTGCTTTTAGCTAAGATCCATTTGATATCAGCAGTGATATCCCTTGTTCCACATCTTCATCTGAATTTGACTTGAACCTTTGGAAAGTCCCTGTCGATGTACTATTGCAGCCGGTTTTGAATTATCTTTAGCAAAATTTTACTTGCATATAATATTAATAACATAGTCTGGTGATTTCCTTATTCTGTTGGGTCACCTCTCTTTGAAATGAGCACAGATATGGATCGCTTTCAATTTGTAGGTCAAGTAGCTGTCTTCTAAATTTCTTGTTATAGATGAATGAGTGCCTCCAGTGCTGCCTCAGTTTGTTGAAGATTTCAGTTTGTATTCCATCACTTCCTTGAGCCTTCCTTGTTCTTTGCCAGTGCCTTCAGTGTACTTTGGACTTCTTCCTTCAGTACCATTGGCTCTTCATCATGTTACCTTTTGAAATGGTTGAGCATTAGCCATTTCTTTTTGTTTCAGTGACTCTGTGTATGCAATCTATTTTCTTTTCATGCTTTCTGCATCTTTCAATATTTTGCCCATAGAATTCTTCAGGATTGCAAATCGAGCCTTGAATTTTTTCCTGAGTTCTTTCAGCTTGAGAAATGTTGAACGTATTCTTCTATTTTGGTTTTCTAACTTTAGGTCTGTCCACATTTCATTATAATACTTGACTTTGTCTTCTTGAGCTGACCTTTAAAATTTTCAGTTCAGCTCTTTGACTTCCTCAATCTTCTATTTGCTTTAGTATCTCTATGCTGGAAAGCAAGTTTCAGAGCCTTTTCTGACACCCATTTTGGTATTTTTCTTATATTATTAATGACCTTTTGCTTTTTTCTTGTATGATATTCTTAATGTCATCCCACAACTCTTCTGGTCTTTGGTCATTAGTGTCTAATGCATCAAATCTGCTATTGAGATGATTTCTAAATTCAGGTGGGATATGTTCGAGGTCATATTTTGACTCTCATGGACTTGTTTTAATTTTCTGCAGTTTCAGCCTGAACTCGCATATGAGGAATTGGTGGTTTGTTTCACACTCGGCTCCTGACCTTGTATTGGCTGATGATATGGAGCTTTTCCACCATCTCTTTCAACAGATGTAGTCAGTTTGATTTCTGTATATTCCTTAAGTGTGTAGAGTCTTTTATGTTGTTTAAAAAAGATATTTACCACATCAGGAAAAAAAAAAAAAAGTGGTATTTGCAATGAATGTCATTGGTCTCACAAAGTTCTACCATGTGATCTCCAGCATAATTTCTATTACTAAGGCCATATTTTCCAACTATTGATCCTTCTTCTTTGTTTCCAACCTTTGCATCCTTATCACCAGTAATTATCAATATATCTTGATTGCATGTTTGATCCATTTCAGACTAAAGAAGATGGTTTTGTTGTTGTTGTTAAGTGCCATTGAGTCAGTTCCGACCCACAGCTTTATGGGAGCAGAAAGCCTCATCTTTCTCCCATGAAGTAGCTGGTAGTTTTGAACTGCTGACCTTGCGGTTCACAGCCCAATTCGTAACCACTACACTACCAGAGCTCCTTAAAGAAGATGGTAGAAGTCTTCAATGTCATCATCAATGTAGAGCTTGGTGCTTACATTTGAATAATAATGGTATTAACGGGTCTTCCTTATGCTGTTGTTTTTGTTAAGTGCCGTCAAGTTGATTCCGACTCATAGCTACGCTGTATGGTTTTCTGAGGAACTGCTGGTGAGTTTGAACTTCTGACCCTGAGGTTCAAACCAACTTTGAGGTCCAGTGTTTATCCTATGGTGCCACACCAGGACTCATTATAGGCGTAAGAATCCTATCACAGTGGCAGGAGCAATGGGTTCAAGCATAGCAATGATTGTGAAATTGGCACAGTACCAGGCAGTATTTCAGTCTGTTGTGCCTAAGGTCCCCATAAATCGGTACCAACTCAACAGCACCTAACAACAAGCATTATATTTTAAGATAGATCTTGAAATGTTCTTTTTGATCTTGAATGCTATGCCATTCCTCTTCAATTTGTCATTGCCAGCATAGTAAACCCTGTGATTTTCAGATCCAAAATGGCCAATACCAATTAATCTATTTCAGCTCACTTGGTTGATTGGTTATGTGCCGTGGAGTCAATTCTGACTCATAGTGACCCTGTATAGGGTTTCTGAGACTGGAAATCTTTACAGTAGCAGAAAGCCTCATCTTTCTTCTGTGAGGAACAGCTGGTAGTTTAAGGTTAACAGCACAACTCGAAACCACAATGCTACCAGAGCACAGTAATGCCTAGGATATTGATGCTTATGTGTTCCATTTCTTTGACAACTTCCAACTTGCCTCGATTCATACTTTGAACATTCCATGTTCTGATTATTAATGGATGTTTACAGCTGAGTCTCCTCATTTTGAGTTGTGCCCCATCAGCAAATGAAGGTCCCAAAAGCTTTACTACATGGTCAACTTCACTTTGAAGAGGTAGCTCTTCCCAATTGTATTTTGAGTGCCTTCCAAACCGAGGAGCTCATCTTCTGGCTCTGTATCTGTCAGTATTCTGGTGTTCTTCATCATGTTTCAGTATTCAGTATTCTGGTGTTATCTGACAGTGTTCCTTTGCTGTTCATAAGGTTTTCTTTGAGTAAACATTCAGAAGTAATCCACCTCTCCTTCTTCCTAGTGTGTTTTAATCTTGATGCTCAGTTGAAACCTGTCCACCATGGGTAACCCTGTCAGCATTTAAAATACCGGTGCCATAGCTTCCAGCATCGCAGCAACGCACAAGCCACCACAGTGCGACAAACTGACAGATGAGTGGTGTTAGAAATCATAGCCAGGCTCATTGCTCTTGGCTCCACCATCATTCCTGCTCCACCCGTAGTCTTTCCTTTCCTCTCCTGCCATCTTAACTCCTCCATGCCCTTCACGGTACACTTCAACTTCAGAGAACTCCCTTCTGCCTCACTTCATATACCATATTCCCAGTGAAAGTAAATAGCTTGTCCAAAGCCATACAGATGGACAGTGGCATAGCTGAGGTTCCAACCCAGGTCTTTGTGACTCTGATCTGGTGCTCTGCCTCAGAAAGACCTTGCTTGTTGTTAATGCATGTCTTTTCCATCCCTCCTACAGGTCTACATCATCCGAGTCACATGGTCCAGTGGCTCCACTGAGGCCATTTACCGGCGCTACAGCAAGTTCTTTGACCTCCAGGTAAGAACAGGGGGCAAAGTCTGGTGAGTGGCGGTGTGGGAAGTGGTTTCATTGGCTTTCTTTTCCCCTAGAACTTTAGAGCCTGGGTTCTCACCCATCGTGGTCACACAATGTTCTTTATATTGTTCCTGACTTAAAAAGGATGCCCATTACTCTGGAGACATAGCATGTGCTTTATTGTTTTATGGCTTTATACTTTGATATTCAGTTATCATCCATATAAAAGAACATGTATCAGCTGGCTGTTTCAGAATGGAGGGTGATCTGGAAATCATTTCTGTGTAGCTTTGGAATGCAAGTTTTGAATTTGTGCTCTGAACAATATGGCATTTGCTGGTGAACTCCATTTATAGACTATATGGAGAGACACACCTCCAAGAAAGAGCAGAGCAGGTAGGGAACAGCTGTAAGTCTGATTGTTACCCTTGGGATCATTTATATCCACAGAACAAATGTCCACTTACTTAGCTTTGGTACCACAAGAAGGTTGGGGGAGATGTATGGGCCCAGAACTGGCAGCTCCCTGGCGTCTGTCACTGTGGCTGTGAGCCTGCACTGCTTTCTCACCTGCCTTTGCAGACTAGCATCCTACACTTACCCACTGACCTGCAGTCCTTTAAAGGCCTCCCCAAACAGCATCTCGGTCCCCAAGACCATGTGTCCTTCACTGTTGTCAGTGCACTGGAGTCCTTGAGCGATGGTTCCAATCTCCAGGAGGGAGAATCTGATGACCCCATCACACATACAGACACACATATATACCTCATTCAGGGAGTGGAAGGTCCTTGTTGCGGCAGTGTCTGGAGGAGTGGGATGACTGAGAAGTGGGAATAGTCTGTGGAAGCCTTCGTGTGACTGTTGATCCTCACTGCCACTCTACAACACCATGCATGGGCCCAAGTGTGCCAAGATACTTAACGTGTGTGTGGTACCCAGAGTCGCTATTCTGACAGAGCCTGGGCCTGAAGACCTTCAACTCTGCGATCAAACCCTGCCTCCAACGTTCCCAAATGTTGTTACCCTGGGTTAAGGGATTCACATCTCAGCTTTACCTTTTCATAACTCAGCTTGGTGTCACCTTCAGCCAAACAACTTAACGTTTCTGTGGTCCAGTGTCCTCAACTGCACCGGAGGAATGAAAATGCTTTCATCTTACATTCGGTGTGACCATTCCACAAGATCTGCCTCCCCAAAGCCCGGGCACTCCATGAATATTGGCCATGATTGGCTGTTCCTTTGCACAGAGGGGGCTTGCCCAGGCTGACATCGTTTGAGAATGCTGGAACTTGGGTTTGATCACTGATCTCCTTGGCCCACAGTTTGTCAACTCTCTCCAGTCTCCTGTTCTGACTCAACATTTTTATTTCAACCAGAACTTAAGAGGCAGTCTTGCTTGCCTGCTCAGAATCATTAGTAATAATTTCAGGGTTTGCTGTAGCAACAGACTTCCCTCTCTTAGCAGAGTCGTTTGGAGGCGGGGCTTCGCCAACTTTAAATAGTCCCAGATGGGGGGCTGGAGTGGGAAGGTCTTGAAATTCCAAAGGTCTTGCCCATCCTGGAGTCAGCCTTGTCCCCACACCCTAGAGTGGAGAGCTGGAAGAGGTCAGAGTAGGGCCACACCAGCTGTAGTCAGCTGTTCCTGAAGATGGGGCAGGGAAGCCAGCCACATGTGGCTGCGACGCCCAAAGTGAGATGATTTCATGATTCCAGCCTCCCACCCTCCTGCCTGGCAAGTAGTCTTTGTTTTTTTTCCAGAAGTAACTTGGCTCCAAGAGTATGGGGCGGGAGGGGAGACTTCACAGAGGAGCAGTTGAGCCAATGTAGCGTGATGAGAAAAGCAGAGAACTCAGTCAGGAGACCTGGGACTGAGCCACTGTCAGCTGTGTGGCTCAGCACGTTCCTTAGCCTCTCCGCACCTGAATGTGCACATTGTAACATGAGTTCACGATGATAGAAATAGCTGGGCTTCTTGCAATCCTTACATGAAGCATCTCACCTTATACTGTGAAAGAGCCTGGGCTCTGAGAGGTTAAGTTGTTTGCCCATGTGTAAACAGCTTAGTAAATGTCAACTGGGATTTGAACTGGGGCAGGAGGACACCAGAGTACAGCTGTTAGCCACTCTGCTGACTAGTGCTCTTCTCCACTGGCTACTTCACAAGGTTCCTGTGGAGTTAGAAGTGATGATGTATGCCTAAGGGAGGTACATCCGGAAGACAAAAAGCAGGATTGGCGGTTGCTAGGGGATTGGGGGAAAGGGGAATGGGATTGACTGCATAATGGGGACAGAGTTTATTTTCGGAGTTATGAAAATTCTCTAAAAGTACATTGTGGTGATGGTTGCACCAAAAATCAGAATCAAACCAGTTGCATCAAGTCAATGCCAACTCGTTGTGATCCTGTAGGACAGAATTGAACTGCCCTATAGGGATTCCTGTAGACCTGGTGTGGCACTGTGGGTTAATGCACTGGACTGCAAAGTCAGTTGTAACCACAAGGTCAGCAGTTCAAGCTCACCAGCCACTCCTCGGAAACTCTTTACAGGGACACTATGGGTCAGAACCAACGCAGTGGCGCTTAACAACAACAACAACAACTAATGTTTTCCAGGACTAATCTTTATGGAAAGAGACAGCCACATCATTTTTAGAGAAAATAAACTGTTAAAGTTTTTTTGAGGGATGATAAAATGTTCTGGGACTAAAGAGTAGTGATGGTTGCACAAACACATGAA
Organism: Chrysochloris asiatica; assembly: GCF_000296735.1. Taxonomy (NCBI): domain Eukaryota; kingdom Metazoa; phylum Chordata; class Mammalia; order Afrosoricida; family Chrysochloridae; genus Chrysochloris; species Chrysochloris asiatica. Next base: position 5,831,911 of record NW_006408589.1, read on the forward strand.
TACAGGTATGCACTTGCTAATATTCACAGTGTGTACTATGAAATAGGATGTTATGTGATTTAGATACCATATTGTACAAATACCATATTCAAATCTTATGGGAGCTTGCGTCCAGTTGTCCTCTTTGCTAGTGCTGCTACTGCTGGAGCTGCTGACAGAGGCCTGAGGAAAGGAGCAGAGCATGAGGAAGCAAGCCTGGAGACAGCAGGGTCCTACCTCACCCACTGTTCTGCACACTGGGGTAGCAGCCTAGCACCTGGCTACTGGACAGAGCCCAGGAGCCTGTATCCAGAGTCTTGTCCTCTGCCTCACTTGCCTATGGTCCAAGTATGCCAGAGTCTAGGTTTGAAGTCTTTAAAACCACTGTTGTTGCTGTTAATTACCATCAAGCCAACTCATAGCAAACCCTGTATAGGGTTCCTGAGGAATGCTGGTAGATTTAAACCATCAACTTTTTGGTTAGCAGTCCAGTGCTTGTCCAGGATTCTTAAATCCATTGGGAGGAAATAGCAAAGAAAAGTTGACCAAACAAGAAAGTATATGGGTCCCCAGACATATATGCAGTCAGATGTTGTTCAGACAGATTTTAAATGAATTGTTCACTTTAAAAAGGTGAATTTATGGTATGTGAATCGTTAGTGGTGATGTATATGCAAGTAGGTTCTGGTTTATCAAAAGCACTGAGCAAACGTCAGCTGGTGGGATTATATTTGATGAGCATAGTGGCTGCTAGGAATTGGCATGCAGATTAGAAGATGCGATTATGCCAGTTTAATATAGTGGTTAAGATCCTGGGCTTTAGAGTCAGACAGACTGGGCTTTGATCCAAATTCTGCCACTTATTGGCTATGAGATCTTGTTTTAGTCAGAACAGCTTTAGTTGCAGATGACAGAAACCCAAGTCAACATGGATTATTAGAAAAGAACATAGATTCACTCAACAGAACTGAGGTGTGTAAGGGTATTTGACTTTAGGTGCAGCTGGTTCTGGGGGCCATGGTGTCTTTTTTCGTGGCTTGGCTTTCTCACTGTTCAGGCAGGATGTCCTGCTGTAGAACTGGTCAGAGCTCAGGCTATGCTCAACAGATCAGAGAGCTCAGGGGAAGAGAGACCCAGCAGTTCAAGGAGCGCATCCTTGGCCCATCTTGGGTTACATTGGTCTGGCCACGCCCAGGAACTAAAAGTAGAATCAGCATCACTTTGATGCCTGTAGACTCAGAGGGGCGGGGTACCACAGAGGAAGTCAGGGAACTGCTATCCAACAAGGGGAAATGGCCTCTGGGTGTCAAAACAGCCAATATGCCTTCCAGGGTAGAAGGACATTCAGGCAGAGGAAGCTGCAAAGAGGTCACGAGTTATGATAATGACCCAAGTTTCACGACTTATTTGTCTTAGAAAAGCCTGAGGATGATGCCCACCTTGACTAGTTGACATCACATGGTCATGAGTCTCATTTCCCATGAGGGTGCAAGGGTTAGAGCCCTGGGATTGGAATGGGAATATACCTAGTGTCAAGCCATAGCCCCTCTTAGCCTCCCTGGCCTGGGTCCACACTGCATTGTCAGGCAGAGGTGGTTCCATTGTAGAATCCTTGCCTGCCATGTGGGAGACCCAGGTTCAGTCCTGGCCAGTGCACCTCATGCATGTTGCTATGATGTCAAACAAGTTTCATTGGAGCCTTCCGGACTAAGACAGACTAGGACAAGAAGCCTGGCAAGCTACTTCATAAAATGAGCCAATGAAAACCCTGTAAATCACAATTATCCGTTCCCATTGTGCATGGTGTCACCGTGAGTCAGATTCCAACTCGATGGCAGCTCACAACAACAGCAAACGGTTATAATCTAGAACAGCGACACCAGCAGCTACAACCCCCAGAGGATGGAAGACCTTTTTAGCCATTGTCCAGGGAATAAAACTGAGACCAGAGATAGGAACGACTACCCCAAGTTATCCAACAGGGAGCAATTGTTTTCCATTCCAATTGAGGCAAGACTGACCTGGCCCATCTTCCACTTCTGCTTTCTCGGAAATTGGATGACTCCAAGTGCACCACTCCCGCCCCACCCACCCCCCCTTCCTAGGTCCATGTGGTTCTAAAATTACATCAATGTTTTGGTCACAGCAATCAAGACCAAGAGCCCAAACAATAGGAAACTGCTTTAAGACTGGCACTTCCAGTGGATCAAAAATGCTATCAGCTGCGTAGGACTATTACTGTAAAAGATTAAGAAAAAGTACCCACAAAAATGCCATCAGTTACCCTTGTAACAAGGAGCTCTGGTAGCGTAGTGGTTACGAGTTACAAATTGGGCTGCGAACCTTAAGGTCAGCAGTTCGAAACTACCAGCTGCTGCTCCATGGGAGAAAGATGAGGCTTTTTGCTCCTGTAAAGATTTACAGCCTTGGAAACCCTGTACAGGTTCACTATGGGTCAGAACCGACTCAACAGCACACAACAACAACAACACCCAACTCTATGCTTTATGTCTTTATGTTATTGTTGTTAACTGCCATCAACTTGGTCCCCAGTTTAGTGACCCCCATACACAACACAATGAAAACCCGCCCCATCCTGCGCCATCCTCACGATCTGTTATGGATCCGACATTATAACCCATAGAGTTTTCATTGGCTGATTTTTATAATGGTATTGAGGTATCTTTAAAGGATTGATTTGGGGTCCTGGTGTGGCTCTGTGAGTTAATATACCAGACTGCAAAGCCATTTGAACTGCAAGGTCAGCGGTTCGAGCTCACCAGCTGCTCCTTAGAACCCCTACACAGGGTCTCTATGGGTCAGAACTGACTCAATGGCACTTAACAACAACAGACGATTGACAGAAAGATCAAGGAAACACAGAAAAAACTTTAGAAGAATTCAGGAAAATACTACAAGAACAGACAAAATAGATGTAAATTTTGAAACGATACAAAACCTGCCATTAGAAATCCAAGAGATTAATACAAAGATTTCAGAAATGTACAATACATTTAAAGGGCAAAGGAGTAGATGTGAAGCAGTGGAAACCCAAAGTAGATCACCAGGCCTTTCTTCCTAGTCTCCATCAGTCTGGACGCTCTGATGAAACCTGTTCCGCATCCTAGCAACATGAAAACCACCACAGCAAGATGGGAAGGAGTTATTTTGTTTTTTTCTGGGGCAGGTGTTGGGGGTGGCAGGACCAAAGTTGGTCTCTGTCCTCTTGCAGGCCTTGTCTGCGGGTAAGGCTTCCCAGTAAGATCCTCATCAGCAACTGACCAAAGACTCTCCCAACCCTGTTTATCCAACGACTGCCATTGTTCCACCCTCAGACATTATCTTCTGAAATCAGAACGTTCTCCCCAGCATCGTGCACACTTACTGGAATGTGTTTTCCATCCAGTTCAAAAGCTATGTTGATGGTATGGGTATGTAACGAAGAAGATATGGTAGCTGCCTTTCTCCACAGTTACTGAGAAACCTATTGCGATGGAGTTGGTTCCGACTCATGGCTACCTTGTGTATGTCAGAGTAGAACTGTGTTCTGTAGGGTTTTCAGTGACTGGTTTTTTGAAATTGGATCACCAGGTTTTTCTTTTACAATACCTCTGAGTGGACTTGAACCTCTACCCTGTTGATGAACATTTTCTGATTTCTAAATTAGAAAGATTTTAAGATTATCTTGCCCAGTTGCATTGAAGCCCCAATCCAGGTCTTACTACTGCAGCATGGAATATGATTTCTCCTCCTATCCAGTGGCTGAGCAGACCAGTTAGCCACATTTTTATTCGTTAGTTCATCGATTCATTCCACATACCTATACTTAAGGACATACCACATCCTAGTGGAGAGGTGGGACCTGCTGGAGAGCAGGCCGACCAATGAGAGTTCAGGCAGAGAAAATGCAGACCTGGGTGGGAGAGAAGCAGTGAGGACTGAGAAGTGGACAGGTGGGAATTGGTGGCAAGCACAAGGCGCACGCTGACCTTGAGACAACCCAGCTCACTGAGGGGACAGAATCTCCAGAGACAGCCACTTATGTGTTGTAGTGAAATCCCAGACGTATCCATGGCTATGTCCAGAAACCCATACGCTTTGTACAACGACCCATGGCTTAGTAGCAATCTGTAGCTGTACATAATGGGCCCTTCAGCCTTTCTCCACTTCCTGCTCTGGTCTGTCTCTTCTGGAGCTCGGGGTGTTGATGATATTGAGGACATGAACCCCTCCAAGTTCAGACTTTTTT
>NW_006408589.1:5836458-5838356 GCF_000296735.1 Chrysochloris asiatica
AGACTGAAAAGTTAATCACTCCCCTCTTTGCTATAAAACGTCTACCTTTACATTTCCAACCCTCACAATCAGTCCTGATAACAATTATTCACTATCCAAGTTCAGTCTTGATGGCTACTAACATAAACCACGTGTGGCCTCCACACCAGAGTGTGTGGTGTTTTCCTTGGACAGCACGTCTTGCCCTCCCTCTCCCACAGGCTGATGTCTCCAAAACTACGGATGGAGTGTTCTCTCATTCCCCTTGGAGATGTGTGATGTGGCAGTGTGACGTGACTCCCTCTCCCTCCCCACCTCCAAGGCTGACTCACTTTCCTCTTGGTTTCCAGCCCTCCTTCCACTGAACACCACTTCCTGTATGACTCGGGGAAAGGAGCAGGTTTTTCTCATTTCCATATCAGTTCTTAGCAGGGGTTGCCTCTGGTCCTGTTCCTGCAGACCATCTGAGTCTGTGGCTCCACATGGGGTCCTCAGAATGTCAAAGACCTCTGGGTGCTGAGTGTGACTGTTCTCCAGACAGAAACAGCTTGTGAACCTGGACCATACATACCAAAAACAAAATATTTCATAAGCTTCCAGCCTCCTGCCTTTGTACGTTCAGCACTTGTTATTAGCAAACTTGGTGTTGTCAGGTGCTTTCGAGTCATTTCCGACCCACAGCGACCCTATGCACAAGAAAATGAAACAGCCCCCAGTCCTGTACCATACTCACAATCATTGTTACACTTGAGCCCATTACTGCTGCCACTGTGCCAAATCCATCTCATTGGGGGTCTTCCTCTATATCATTGACCCTCCACTTCACCAAGCACAATGTCCTCCAGGGACTGCTCCTTACTGATAATATGTCTGAAGTATGAGAGACAAAGTCTGACCATCCTGGCTTCTAAGGAGCATTCTGGATATACTTCTTCCAACACAGATCTGTCTGTTCTTCTGGTAGTCCATGGTACTTTCAATATTCTTCTCCAACAGCATAACTCAAATACATCAAATCGTGTACGGTCTTTCTTATTCATTGTCCAGCTTTAGTCACTGTCCAACTTTAACATGCATATGAGGTTACTGAAAATACTTTGGCTGGACTTCCAGCAAGATGGCAGACCAGGCAGACACATTACACGGACCCTCCCTCTTCAACAACCATATGAGCGACCAGATGAAACAGTCACCAGTTAAAATCCTGGAACCTGGAACTTCAGCAGAAAGGTTAGATAAGTGGTTTTAGTGCTTACTGTGAAGAGAAGCTGAGCAAACATGGAGACTGACTGGTGATTGACTAGACAGACTTGGTGCAACCATTTTGGACTTTTGTAAGCAGCCTTGGCAACAGAAGGTGGCCTGGCAGAGCAGATTGATATAGGTGATGGGGAAAGTGCAATAACTTCATTTTTCCCGTGCTCCTTTGATGACTAGAGGTGTGGCCGGCTCTCACCTTCATCCACTCCTAGCACAGACCCTGCTTTCTAGGAATTCAGGGACACATGATTGGGAGCCAGGTCAGTATAAGGTGGGGGCTTTGTTGGGGCATCATTTTGGTGCCTGGATTCAGGTGGACTCGGCTCCAGGCTTATAGAACCCACAGAGTCCCCAGACCAGCATTTAACCATTCACCCTGCCCCCAACAGACACTGAAACCAGCTCCATCAAAGGCCTCCATGAGCTACTTCCGGATTGAGCACACTGAATGTAGAGCCCTGAACACTGAGGCCCATAGGAATTCCATCTAGGACCAGGAACTCTGCTGCCACATCCTTCCACAACCACCTAGTGAGCTCCTTGACTTGCAGGAGCCCCCCAGAGTTTTCTCCTCTCCAGGTCCAACAGCTGTACTGTTTTTTGTTTTGTTTTATTTGGGGGTTTGATTTTTTTCTTTTTGTTGTTTAATCTTTTTTTTT
>NW_006408589.1:5841251-5846961 GCF_000296735.1 Chrysochloris asiatica
TTTCCTGACATCATGAAAAAAGAGAAGATAAGCATACAAGAAACTGAATGAACCCCAAATAGGATAGATCCAAAAAGAAAATCACCAAGACATATCATAATCAAACTTTCCAAAACCAAAGACAAGGAAAGATTCATGAGAGCAGCTCAGGAAATATATAATTTACCTACAAAGGAGAACAAGACTAAGCTCTGAACTCTCAGCAGAAACCATGCAAGAGAGAAGGCAACAGGATGGCACAGACAAACCTCTGAAAGAAAAAAGTTGCCAACCAAGATTCATACACCCAGAAAAACTGTCCCAGAAATTAGAACATTTCCAAATAAACAGAAACTAAAGGAATTTGTAATAAAAAGACCAACTGTACAAAAAATGCTGAAGGATGTTCTTTGGACTGCGAACCAACAACAGCAGACAACAACAGGAGATTAACACGCATGACAACACAACCCAGAACCCAATCCAGATATGTTGTTGTTAGTGCCATCAAGTTAGTTCCAATCCATAGCAACCCTGTAAAAGGTTTCCGAGGAGGGGCTAATGAACTTGAACTGTTGACCTTGCAGTTCAAATGACTTTGTAGTCCAGTACAGTAACCCACAGTGTCACACCAGGGCTCCAATCCAGATGTAGAAGTATTTCAATTAAAACACAGCTATAGACTGGAAAATAGAGAACCAGATATATCAATTTATAATGAAGTCAACTACAAAGCAAAAAGAGGGAATAGTGTAAATACAGAACTTCCAAATGGCAAGGAAGTCAAGTAGATTTCAAAACAAAACCAGATTGTTTTAAAGGGGGGCGGTGGGGGGGATTAATAGATTATAGAGTAACCTAAAGGAAAATTAATATAATTTTAAATCAAACTAAAAGTAGGAAAATCAGAAAGATTTAGTAGACATCAATGTAACAGAAATGAAGAAAATGAAAACAAAACCAACAAACAAAATGAACTCATCACAGAAAATTATGTAGAACAAAAACCCAGCAACACTGTGATAAAACACACAGCAAAATGACAGCAATCAATTCATATCCATTGATAATTACACTGAGTATAAATGTGTTAAAATAGAGACTAACACAACAGATAAGAAAACAGGATCATTCAATATGCTGTTTATAAGAGACACATCTTACAAATAAAGACAACAATAGACTAAAAATCAAAAGATGAAAAAATAAAACACATTATCAAGCTAATGACAATAAAAAACGAGCAGGAATGGTCATTTTTGTCTCTGACAAAATAGATTTTAAGCCAAAAACCAGGAGAAAAGACAATGAAGGACATTATATCAAGAATAAAGGGTCAATTGAACAAGAGAACATAACCATAATAAATATCTATGCCCCCAATGAAAGAGCCTCAAAATTCATAAATCAAACTCTTAATAGAACTGAAGAAAGAAATAGATGACTCTGCAATAACAGTTGTTGTTGGTGGTAACTGCTAACCCTGAGGTTAGCAGCCCAATTCATAACCACTAAACTACCAGAACTCCTTTGCAATAATAGTAAGAGATTTTAATACACCACTCTTGATGAAGGACAGAACAATTACAAAGAAACTCAACAAAGCTACAGAACTAAACAACATAGTCAACCAACTTGACCTCATAGACATATACAGAGGATGCAACCCAACAACAGCATAATATACAAGCTTTTCCAGTACACATGGAACATTCTCCAGAATGGACCAAATATTAGGCCCCTAAGCAAACCTCAATAAATCTTAAAACATCAAAATACTATAAACCACCTTATCAGATCACAGTGCTACATAAATTTAAAATCAACAATAAGAAGGTCAAGGAAAAAAAATCAAATGCATGGAAACTGAGCAACACCCTGCTTAAAATTTACTGTACCAGAGATCAAGCTTTTTAAAAATTTAATTTCTTGAATCAAATGAGAATGAAAACACAACTTATCAAACCTTTGGGAAACCACAAAAGCAGTGCTCTGAGGACAATTTATAGCAATAAATGCACACATCCATAAAGAAAAAAAAATTAAATCAATACCTTAGCCCAACATCTCCAACAATTAGACAAAAAAAAAAGAAAAAGAAAAGAAAAACAGCAAATTAAACCTGATGCCACCAGAAGAAAAGAAACAATAAAGATTACAGCAGAAATAAATGAAATAGAAAAACAATAGAAAGAATTAGCAAGACAAGATGTTGGGTCTTTGAAAAGATTAATAAAATCAACAAACCATTGGCAAATCTAAGAAAAGAGAAGGAAAATATACAAATAACGTGAATGAGAAATTATATGGTTGACATCACAACAGAACCAGTGGAAATAAAAAGGATAATAGCAAACTACTATGAAGAATTGTACTCCAGCAAATTTGAAAACCTAAAAGAAATGGACAGATTTCTAGAAACACACAGGCTGAAGTAGAAACCTTGAACAGTTCTATAATGAGAGACAAAATTGGTCAAGTCGTTTAAAAACTCCCAACTAAAAAAAGTCCAGGCCCAAGTGACTTTACTGGTGAATTCTACCAAACATTCAGAGAAGAGTTGACACCAATTCTACTCAGACTATTCCATAATACAGAACATGATGGGAAACTCCCAAATTCCATTTTATGAAGAAAGCACAACTCTGATACCAAAACCAAACAAAGCAACTACTAAAAAAGAAATACCCAAGGTCCCTCAGAATCATAGTTGTAAAAATTCTCAACAAAATCCTAGCATATATAATACAACAATGTATCAAAAAACAAACAAACAAACAAACATGATCAAGTGGGATTCATACCAGGTATATAGGGATGGTTAAATATTAGAAAAACAATCAATATATCCACCACATAAATACAGAAAAAAAAATCATATGATGATATCAATTGATGCAGAAAAGGGATTTGAAAAAAATCCAACACTTATTCCTGATAAAAAATACTCAACAAAATAGGAATAGAATGGAAATTCCACAACATAATTAAAGGCATATATACAAAACCAACAGTCAAGATCATGCTGAACAGTAAGAAACTGAATTCCATCTGGGAACAGGAACCAGAGAAGGATGCCCTTGTCATCACTCCTATTCAGTATTGTGCAGGAAGTCTTAGCCAGAGCTATAAGGCAAGAAAGAGAAATTAAAGGCATCAAAATTGCAAAGAAGAAGTAAAATTCTCTATTTGAAGACAATATGGTCCTACCTACACTTCAAAAAAAAAAAGAGTGAAGAATTTATTGATTTGGCAAAGTGTCAGAGTATGAGATAACATAAAAATATCAATTGGATTCCTTTACACTGACAGAGAGCTCTGAACAGGAAAACAATGCCATTTACAATAGCCACCAAAAAGATGAAATGCTTGGGAATAAATCTAATCCGATAAACAAGAGACCTATTTCAATGAAAACTACAAAACACAACTACTACAAGAAACCAAGAGACCTGTAGATATGGAGGAATATACACAGCCTGTTAAGAGGGAGACTTAACATTGTGAAAATGTTAACACTACCAATCTATATAATGCAGTCCCAATCCAAATTCCAACATCATTCTTTAAAGAGAAGGAAAAACAAACCACTCGCTTTATATGGAAAGGAAAGAGACCCCAGATAAATAAAACATTACTAAAAAAGAACAACAAAATAGGAGGCCTCTCACTTTCTGATCACAAAACCCACTACAGAGCCACAACAGTCAAAACAGTTTGGTACTGGGACAACAAAAGACACATAGATCAATAGAACAGAATTAAGGACCCACTTACAATCAGTTCATCTTAGACAGAGGCCCAAACTGTAGTAAATGGGGAAGAGAGATAGTCTCTTTAACACATGGTGCTGGCAACATTGGAAATCCATCTGCAGAAAAATGAAATAAGGCCTTGTGCAAAAATGAACTTGATGTGGATTAAAGACCTAAATGTAAAGTCTAGAACTATAAGGGTGATCAATGAAAAATAGGGACAAATTTAGGGCCTCTGATAATGGCAGAAACACACTATCAAACATAACTGAAAGCACACAAACAGAAGACAAAATAGATGACTGGGACCTCCTAAAAATTAGACACTTTCGTGCATCAAAGAATTTCACCAAAAGAATATAAAGAGAACCCACAGACTGGAAAAAAAAAAACTGTTTGGCAATGACACACCAGACAAAGAACTACTCTCAAAAATTTATAGAACACTTCAACACCTCAACAGGAAGACAAATAATCCAATTAAAAAATGGGCAGAGGACATGAACAGATACTTCATCAAAGAAAACATTCAGGTGGCCAACAAACATGAAGAGATGTTCACAACCACAACCATTATTAAGTGCTATCGAGTTGGTTCCAACTCACAGTGACCCTGTATAGGGTTTCTGAGGAGCAGCTGATGAGTTTGAACTGCTGACCTTGTGGTTTGTAGTCCAGTGCTGATCCTACAGCACCACATTATTAGCCATTATTGTTGGTGGCAGTTAGTTCCAACTCATAGAGACCTAGTATAGGGTTTCCGAGGAACAACTGGTGAGTTTGATCCTCTGATCTTGTGGTTTAAACCGACCTTGTGGTCCTGTGCTTATCCTACAGTGACACACCAGATTCCATAGAGATGCAAATCAAAGCAACAATGAGACATCATCTTATTCCACCATTAATAAATAACAGAGTTAAAAAAACAACAGAAAACAACAAATGCTGGTGAGGATATGGAAAGATGGGGACCCTCCTACACTGCTGGTGGGACTATACAATGGTGCAGAGATGGTGCGTTCTCAAAAAGCTGGAAATAGAAATGCCAAATGACACAGTAATCCTTCTACTCGATATATATCTTCAAGAAATAAGAGCTGTGACACATATATATGTCACTCTGGTTCATTGCAACACTAGTTACAACAGCAAAAAGATGGAGATAGCCAAAATGCCCATTAGCAAGAATGGCTAAACAAACTTTGGTACATACTCACAATGGAATGCTATGCAACCTTGAAGAATAACAAGGAATCTGCAAAATACCTCACATGGATGAGCCTGGAGGGCATTATGCTGAGTGAAATGAGTCAATCAGTAAAGGACAAATATTGTATGAGACCACTGTTGTAGAAAGTTAAAGACAGATGTTTTTGTTTAATGAAACATTCAGTGATAACGAACGGTGGAGAGCAATTAGCAGAGAGGGAATTATTCACTAACTAAAATCAGCAAAGTTGTGCACCAAAGCTGTATTCTTGCACCATATTTTTAAATCTGTATGGTGACCAAATAATCTGAGAAGGTGGATTATATGAAGACAAATGTGGCCTCAGGTTAGGAGGAAGACTCATTAACAACCTGTCATATGCAGATGATACAACCTTGCCTGCTGAAAGTGAAGAGGACTTGAAGATGGAAGATGCAGTCCTTCAATATGGATTGCATCACAATGTAAAGAAAACAAAAATCCTCACAACCAGGCCATGATAAATAGAGAAAAGATTGAAGCTGTTAAAGACTTCATTTGCTTGGATCTACAGTCAACACTCATGGAAGCAGTAGTCAAGAAATCAGATGACATATTGCATTGGGCAAATCTGCACAAGACCTCTTTAAAGTGTTCAAAAGCAAACATTTCAGTTTGAGGACTGAGGAGCCCCTAACCCAAGCCATGGTATTTTCAGTAGCCTATATGCATGTGAAAGGAGTCCTGGTGTGGTGCTGTGGGCTAATGCATCAGACTGCAAAGTCAT
>NW_006408589.1:5851362-5856439 GCF_000296735.1 Chrysochloris asiatica
TGCTTCTGCCACAAATTCCCCCAGCTGTGAGCCTTCCAACCTTCAAAGTATTCCTTTATATGTGGTTCAGAGTTCTGGGACCATCCCCTGAGCCTGCTTGTTCGGGTATTCTGTGTTGTTGTTGGCGGAGCTCTCTGCTATACATCCGCCCGATCAGCCATCTTGTTTGTTCTCCCTAAATAACTTTTAAATAACATATTCAATATGGTCAACGTGCAGGGAGGAGGAAATTCTTTTTTGAGTATCAACTGTGCCCATAGAGAGCAAAGCAGGCTGTTTTCTTCATTCTACAGCTGCCAAAAACAGGCTCGAGAGCTGAGGAGTCTAGCCATGGAAGCTGCCATAGGAAAGTACCAGAATTAATCCTCAGGGCTGTCTGACCCACAGACTTTGCAGCATCTAAACCCAGGTCTATTTCTTCTAAATGATGATGATCGTACTGCTGGAAATGATCATGGTAGTATTCAAGTGGTGAAGGTGGCAATTGGCAGTGATAATGGTGGAGATGGTGGTGCTGGTGGGAGTGATGATGGTGGAGTTTGGGAGTACTGATGGTGGAAGTGCTCAGAGTGTTCATGGAGGTGGTGTGGTGGTAGGAGTGATGGTGATGAGGTGGTGGGAGTGATGGTGTTAGAAATGGTGGTGGGGAGATAATGGTGGAGGTGGTGGTAGTGAGGGGAGAGATGATGGGAGTGATGGTGGAGGTAATGGGAGTGATGATGGAGGTGGTGGCAGTGATGGTAGATGATGGAGGTGATGGTAGGAGTGATGGTGGAGGCAGTGGCAGTGATGGTAGATGGTGGTGGTGGTAGGAGTGATAATTATGAGGTGGTAGGAGTGATGGTGTTAGAAATGATGACGGTGGGGATGATGGTGGAGGTGGTGGTGGGGGTGATGGTGGTGGTTGATATGGTGATGGTAGTGGTGGAGGTGAATGGTAAGGAAGGAGAAGGAGACACTTCAGCTCCGTCAGCCAGGGTTATCTGGGTGAAAACAAGTCAGGACATGAGGTGAGAGAGCAAATCCTAAAATAGGGCTGTGAAGACCACCGAGGGTGGGGATCTGGCTAATCTGACAGAGATTGAGAAAGAACCTAGGAGAATGGAAACAATCATGTTAGGGTGGACGGACATTCCTTAAAAAAACTTAAAAATCAACAACTTCCCTTTCATGGTGTTTCAACATTGTCATAAGAAAATAACATTGAGATAAAGTAAAGAAGATAGTGTTAGGCACAAACCTATAAATCTCTGAAACACTCTGCAGCTTAGAGTGATTAATCACCCTGCTTTTTAAAAGAAAGGCATTCTGCTAACATGTGCATGGAGCATTAAACTTACCTCATCTTGGACTGAGTTTTTATGTTCATGTGGTAACTCTGAAGCAGCCTAAAAAAGCAATTTTAAGGACAGAGATGGGATTTAGATGAAGACATTTGGGCTGGCTTAGCCATCACTTGGCTGGATGACCTCAGGCAATTCGCTGCCTCTCTCTGTTCTCCAGTTTCCTCATCTGTGAAGTAGGGTCTATTTCCAGAGCTATTTTGGAGGTCAAATAAAATTATGTGTATGAGAACACTTTTTCACTGTTAACAATAACAATAAGAATATTGTTTGAATCCTGGGGTGGCAATGTAAAATAAGCACTGAACTGCTAAATGCAAGGTCACTAGCTGCTTCTCGAAAACTATATAAACAGGGTTGCTATGAGTCGGAACCAACTCAATGGCTGTTATTAACAGCAATAATAATATTAATTATCAGGTCTACTTAGAAAACCTCCCTAAAGCTGCTTTTCAAAAATTACCTCATATATATATATATAGTTATTAAGTCTTCCCAAGTCAGTTCCAACTCATAGCAACCCCATATAGGGTTTCTGAGTAGCAGCTGGCGGGTTTGAACCACAGACCTTGTGGTTGGCTATCAAGTACGCTGTGTTGTTGCTGTTAGGCGCCATCAAGTCGATATTGACCCATAGCGACCTTATACACAGCAGAACGTAACACTGCACGATCTTTGGACATATTGTCAGGAGAGACCAGTCGCTGGAGAAGGATATCAAGTACACTGTAGGATAGATAGATAGATAGATAGATAGATAGATAGATAGATAGATAGATAGATAGATAGACACAGATACACACACACAAGTAAGATATATCCAAGGTTAGTTTGAACCACAAAGTTGGTGGTTAAACTTAACCAGTTGCTTCTTGGAAACCCTTTACAGAGTCATTATGAGTTGGAACTGACTCTACGGCACTTAACAACAACAACAACATATATACACATACGTACACACACACACACGTGTGTGTGTGTGTGTACGTATGTGTATATATATATGGGGGCCCTGGTGTGATGCTGTAAGATAAGCAATAAACTGCTACCTACAAGGCAAGGTCTACTATTCAAACTCACCAGTTACAACTTGGAAACCCTATACAGGGTCGATATGAATCGGAACCACTTCACTCTCAATTCTAACTCCCAGTGGCTAGGTCGGTATCCATGGGCTCAGGAAATCACACATATCCCTAACCTTTATAGCAGCCAGCCCTTCCTCTTCTGTCTCTCATCTCAAGATCGACAGGTGTCTATGGAACATGGCCTAACACAGCCCACAATATATGCACTTTTTATGATTGCTATTTTTGTAGTAAAATACACGTTGCGTAAAATTTGTCTCTTAACCCAGTCTGAAGTGCATAATTCAAGTGGTGTTCATGTGAGTCACATTGTTGTACAAACATTATCCATTGTTCATTTCCAAAATGCTTCAATCACTCCAAACAGAAACTCTTAAGCAATAGTCCAAAATTCCCCTGTCCCTCCAGCCCCCGTAACCTGTTCTACTTTGTGTCTTTATGCATTTGCCTGTTCTAAATATTTCACTGAAGTGCAATCCTACAATACTTGTCCTTTTGTGGCTGACTTATTTCACTTAGCCTGCTTTCAAAGGTCATCCTTGTCTTAGCAGGTATCACAACTGCATTTGTCTTGATGGCTGATAATACTCCATTGTAGATGCAAGGGAGCTTCAAAAATTTTGTGGAAAAGTAGAATTAATAGATAACACATTCCCACCCCCTCCATACACAGAGTAGACAGGGATGAGCAACTTGGACATTGGCTACCCAAAATGGGGGGGGGGGGCGGCTACAAAGGCAAGAAGTGACTGATTTACAAAAACACTGAGTAGTATCCAATCTGTCTACGAGGGGCTGATGAAATGAAATGCAGATAGGTCTCTTGTGAGACAATAGTGAATAATTGTTGTCAGGACTGATTGTGAGGGTTGGAAATGTAAAGGTAGATGTTTTATAGCAAGGAGGGGAGTGATTAACATTTCAGTGTAGAAGCAAAGGTCCCTGGGACCATCAAGGGAGAATTGCGGAGAGCAGGACCCTACCCAGAGAAGCAGTGATGCCTGAGATGGAGGCAGAGACGATGATGTGGAGAGATGGAACAGCTGGGGACTTTAGACCCAGAGAAGGAGAGGGGCTGTGTGCTGACGATTGGGGTGCCAGGCTTGCAGGGTTATACCCTTTGGTTGATTGATGATGCATGGAGGGGATTGTAACCATGGCAATATAACGATATACTATAAGATGAATGTAAAACTAATGTTCTCTCATGTAAACTATCACAAAATTCACAATAAAACATTAAAAAAAAAAAAAAGATAGAGATTGGCTACTTAAAATAGAACTATAAAGACATGAAGTGACTGGCTTACAAGTTTTCAAGAAGTTTAGTTTCAGAGTGAGCCAGGAAAGGTAGAGTCCCCACTGAATAGTTTTCATCTTGTCTAGACTGGTCTGGTGAAAGGAGATGAGGGTAAGATTCTTACAATTCAATAGTGAATAATTGTTTTCATGACTAATTGTGACTGTCACAACTGTAAAGTTAGAAGTTTTGTAACAAAAAGGGGGAAGTAATTAATCTTACAGTCCAGGAACAGAGAACCCCCTAGGACCATCAAGGGAGAAGAGCACAAGCAGAATGTGGGATCCTATCTAGAGAAGCAGCAATACCAGAGATGGAGGCAGAGATGAGGGCATGGAGAGATAGAGCAACTGAAGACTCTAGACTCACGGAAAGAGAAAGGCTGTGTGCTGGTGGCCAGGAGGCAGGCTTGCAGAATGTGCCCTTTGGTTGTTTAAATGATTACATATTCCTGAGTGTTTAAACAGCAACAACAAAAAAAAAAAACAGAGGGAATAGAAGCAAATACTGTTGCATGATTATGCACGGAGAAGATTGTAATAATTTCAATGAAACGATGAGTTTAAAACCGGTGTTCTCCCATGTATACTACCACTCAGTTTATAATAAAAACTTAAAAAAAAAAAAAAGTACATCAACAACGAGCAGCCAGAGAATACAGTGGAATCAGGCAAGCACATGGAATGTGGGATATCATTGCTGATATCAGAGGATCTTAGCTGAAAACAGAGAATACCAGAAAGATGTTTACCTGTGCTTTATTGACTATGCAAAGGCTTTGAATTTTGTGGCTAACATTGAGAACAATGGATATTCCAGAACACTTGATTTTACTCATGAGGAACCTGTATACATACACCAAGAGGAAGTCATTTGAAAAGAAAAAGGGACACTGAATGGTTTAAAAGTAGGAAATGTATTCTTTCACCATACTTATTCTTTTTGTATGCTAAGCAAATAAGACATGAAGCTGGATTATATGAAGAAGAATATGACATTGGGAATTTAGGAAGACTCGTTGTTGTTGTTGTTGTTGTTATTGTTAGGTGCCATTGAGTCGGTAACGACTCATAGTGACGCTATGCACAACAGAACAAAACACTGCCCCATCCTGGGTCAACCTCACTATTGTTGCCACACTTGAGCGGATCGATGCTGCCACTTGGCTAATCCATCTCACTGGGGGTCTTCCTCTTTTTCTCTGACCCTCCACCTTACCAAACATAATATCCTTCTCCAGAGTCTGGTCCCTCCTGACAGTATGTCTGAAGTATGAGAGATGAAGTTTGGCCATCCTGGCCTCCAAGGAGCAATCTGGCTGTACTTCTTCCAAAACAGATCTGTTG
>NW_006408589.1:5858144-5859823 GCF_000296735.1 Chrysochloris asiatica
TCTTCAGCTTCAGTTTGAATTTGCATATGAGCAATTGATGGTCTGTTCCACAATCTGCCCCTGGCCTTGTTTTGACTGATGATATAGAGCTTTTCTATCGTGTCTTTCCGCAGATGTAGTCAATTTGATTTCTATGTATTCCAGAGGAAGACTCATTAACAACCTGCAATATGCAGATGATACAACCTTGCTTGCCGAAAGTGAAGAGGACTTAAAATCTTAATGATGAAGATCAAAGACCACAATGTTCAGTATGGGTTGAACCTCTATATAAAGAAAACATAAATACTCACTGCCGGACCAATAAATAGCATTATGATTAATGCAGAAACGAAAGAAGTTGTCCAAGACATCATTTTGCTTGAATCCACCATCAACACTCATGAAAATTGACTCAAGAAATCAAACAATGTATTTAGTCAAATCTGCTGCCCAAGACCTCTTTAAAGAGTTTAAGACCAAAGATGTCACTGTGAGGACTAAGGCATGCTGAACTCAAGCCAGTGTGTTTCAAGAACTTAATATGCATGTGAAAGTTGGGCAGTGAGTAATGAAAATCTCAGAAGAATGGATGCATTTGAGTTCTAGTGTTAGAGAAGAAGAATAAAATTATCACAGAGTGCCAGCAAAACATATCTGTTTTGGAAGAAGTATAGTCAAAATGCTCCTTAGGAGCCAGGATGACAAGATATCAACTCTTATACTTCAGGCATTTTATCAGGAGGGTCTAGTGCTTGGAGAGGGACATTGTGCTTAGTAAAATGGAGGGTCAGCAAAAAAGAGGAAGACCCCCACCAGGATGTTTTGTCGCAGTGACAGCAGCAATGTGCTCAAGGATAACAATGTCTGATGACAGCGCAGGACCACACTGTGTCTCGTTCTGCTGTGCATGGGGTCGCCTTGAGTCAGAACCAACTTGTTGGTTCTAACTGTAGCAACAACAAGACTGTAATACCTTTTATAGTTCAATTAGTAAATATTTTATAGACTTATAAAAACAAACTTATTTATTCATGGAAAAAAAGATAATGGAATTCTTCCATGAACGTTTTGAAATCCCTCTCATATGTACAACATTTTGTTTGTCTAGTTGTGTGGGTGGACATGTGGGAGATGTCCATCTGTGGCTATTATGAACCATGCTGTGATGATAAGCATAGTTGTACAAAATTTCCTTTAGTCCCTGCTGTCAAGTCTTTTGAGTTTATACCTAGGAGTGGAATTGTTAGGCCCTGTGGTAATTCTGCTTAGCTTTATGAGGAAGTCACAGTAGCAGCTCCATTTTACATACCTATTAGCAATACAAAGGCTTCCAATGTCTCCCAGTTTTAACCGCATACCTACTGTGTGCCAGCCTTGAGGAGTTCCTGAACTTAAGAAGAAAGAATGCCTTTCCAGAGAGGCCTACCTTGGCCTCAATAGTTGCCGAATGACCATGGGCAAGCATTTCTCCTTCCCACACAAGACAGAGTAAAGAGCATTGGAAATCCACAAAGAAAACCCCAAATTCTGCAGCCATGGGGATAAGTTCATGGCCCAGACTTCTGTGGCACGTCTATACATCCCACAGCTTCTAGGGAGGTGGGGAGTTCTGGTCTGAAGACAAATAACCCCATTTGCAGCACTCTTTGGAGGTAATCTTTTTAAATTGTTTAATAGCATCTCGTACATTGGGTGAG
>NW_006408589.1:5859923-5862810 GCF_000296735.1 Chrysochloris asiatica
GGGAGTTCTGGTCTGAAGACAAATAACCCCATTTGCAGCACTCTTTGGAGGTAATCTTTTTAAATTGTTTAATAGCATCTCGTACATTGGGTGAGGTGATGTCAGAGAAGCATCTAAACTTGAATCTCTAGCTCCAGCCATCTGCTGGCTACAGAACCATGGATGGGTTTCTACATTTCTCTGGGCTTCAGTCCCCTGATACTAATGACTATCCTAAAGAAGTACTCTGAGGATTTCGTGGAAGAAAGTTTCTAAAGAATGGCAGATCATACATGCTCTACATAGATGTTTCTCTTCATTGGTCCTCTGTTCCCTTCCAAACTGCTTACAAAAAGAAAAAAAAAAAAACAACCAACCAGTTGCCATCAAGTTGGCTCTGACTCATAGCACCCATGTGTATCAGAGTAGAGTTTGCAATGGCTGATTTTTTTTTTTAAGTACATCACCATGCCTTTTCTTCTAAGGATGGAGTCAAACCTTCAACCTTTCAGTCAGCAGCCAAACACAGTGTTTGTACTACACGGGCTATGGAGAGTTGTGGGCCATGCACCATTCATAAATCTTCCACCCTGAAGTGATAGCTGTCTTTTCAAACATTTGATAGGCCACATAGCACTTAAAGGGCATGGAAGTACAAATCTTCCTTGTGCTCAGATGAGGAGGAAGTATTTCAGGATAGCATTAATAAATACCATCCACTGTCATCAAGTCAATTCCAACTCATAGCGACCCTACAGGGCAAAGTAGAACTGCCCCCACAGAGTTTCCCAGACTGTAAATTTTTATGGAATCACACAGCCTCATCTTTCGCCCACAGAGCAGCTAGTGTCTTTTTTTTTTTTTTTTAAGTTGTGATTTGAGTGATGGTTTACCTGGGAGAACATTGGTTTTGCACTCATCCTATTGTATTGGTTTAATTGCAATGGTTATAATCCCCTGTATTCACATCATTTAACAGTATTTCCTTCTATTCCCTCTATTTTTGTTTGTTTGTTTTTTGATGTATTCAAAAACACTCAGGAACATAAAATCATTTAAACAACCAAAGGGCACATTCTGCAAGCCAGCGTCCTGGCTGCCAGCACACAGCCTTTCTCTTTCCATGAGTCTAGAGTCCCCAGCTCTCCCTCTCTCCATGCCCTCATCTCTGCCTCCGTCTCTGGTGTCACTGCTTCTCTGGTTAGGGTCCCACGTTCCACTCATACTCTTCTCCCTTGATGGTACTAAGGTTCTCTGTTCCTGAAATGTAAGATTAACTACTCTCCCCTTTATGTTACATAACTTCTACCTTTACAGTTGTGACAATCGCAGTTAGTCTTGATCACAGTTATTTACTATTGAATCAAGAGTCCTATCCCCATCTCCTTTCATCAGACTCATTTAGACAAGATGAAAACTATTCAGTAGAGATTCTGCCTTCCCCACACACTCTGAAATTAGACTCCTTCATGAAAATTCGTAAGCCAGCCACTTCATGCCTTTATAACCCCTCCCATTTTAGGTAGCCAATGCCTGGTTTTCCCGTCCCTATCACCCCTGTGTGGAGCTGTGGGCTAATGCATCAGACTGCAAAGTCATTTGAACTGCAAGTTCGGTGGTTCAAGCTCACCAACTGCTCCTTGGAAACATTATACAGGGTCGCTATGGGTCAGAGTCGACTCAACAGCACTTAACAACAACAACAATACCAACCCTGTATCAGAGTCCTGGTGTGGCGCTCTGGGTTAATGCACCAGACTGCAAAGCCATTTGAACTACAAAGTCAGTGATTCAAACTCCTCAGAGCCCTATGCAGGGTCACTATGAGTCGGAACCAACTCAACAACATTTAACAACAACAATCAACCCTGTATACCAAGGGGATAGACTTGATCCTTGACATGAAGACTCTTTCCCTCTCAGTTGGTATTTTCAGATCTACATCCATAAGTATAGGTCAAGTTCATCAAATTGTAGCAAGTTACATTTGCTTCCTTTATCAAATTTCTTTATCTTACTCTAGTCAAACTCTAGTCAGTAAGGCCAAATGGGTACAATCTGCAAGTTTGGGTGTACTTCGTATCAGCTGGATGCGTCACTCTCAGCAGCTGGTGTTTGAACCACAGACCTTGAAGTTAGCGGCCCAATGCTTAACCCACACTGTGCCAGCTGATCTCCTTAATCCATAAAGTCACCCTGTTGTTAGGTGCCGTCAAGTCCATTCTGACTCATAGTGACCCTGTGCACACCAGAATGAAACACTTCCTGGTCCTGTGCCATCCTCACAGTCGTTGTTATGCTTCAGCCCATTGCTGCTGCCACTGTGCCAATCCATCTTGTTGGGGGGTCTTCCTATTTTTCATGGACTCTCCACTTTATTACACACGATGTCCTTCTACAGGGACTGGTCCCTTCTGATAACATGTTCAAATTATGAGACATGAAGTCTGGCCTTCCTGTATTCTAAGGACCATTTTGCGGATACTTCTGCCAACACAGAACTATCTGTTCTTCTGGAAGCCCATGGTAACTTCAATATTCTTCTCCAACACCACACTCAAATGCATCAATTCTTATACGGTCTTCCTTATTTATTGTTCAGCTTTCACATGCATATGAAGTTACTGAAAATACCATGGCTTCGGTTATGCATACTTCAGTCTCCAAATACATCTCTTTACTCTTGAACACTTTAAAGAGGTAGATTTGCCTAATGGAATACATCATTTGATTTTTTGACTGCTGCTTCCATGAGTATTGATAGTAGGTACAAGAAAAATGAAGTCTTTGATATCTTCAATCTTTTCCCTGCTTATCATAATGTTATTTATTGGTCCAGTTGTGAGGATTTTGTTTTTTTTACATTGAGGTGCAATCCATATTATATTAAAGGCTGTGGTCTTTGTTC
>NW_006408589.1:5863241-5883040 GCF_000296735.1 Chrysochloris asiatica
TAAAGGAAACAAGTATAAACTGCTACAGTTTGATGAACTTGACCTGTATTTATGGATGTAGTAGCTCAAAATACCAACTGAGAGGGAAGGAGTCTTCACATCAAGTATCAATCCTATCCCCTCTCTATACATCTATACAGGGTTGATAGGGACGGGCAAGTTAGACATTGGCTACCTAAAATGGGGAAGTTATAAAAACCAATGTAAACTATCACTCAATTCACAATAAAAACTTAAATAAATAAGTAAAAATCTTCACGGGAACACACTGCCTCATCTTTCTCCCTCGGTGTGACTGGTGAGTTCAAATCGTTGACCTTTCTGTTCGTGGCTCAGTATGTAACCACAACACCACTGGAGCTCCTGTAATTAACTATTTATTTCTCATTCTCCCCTGTAAAGTCTTCGTTGTTGTATCCCATGAGTCTAGCTCCAAGTCAGGCACAAAGCCATCTTTGATTCAACATGGGGAATTCTTATTGCAAACAGGTGAGTATAATGATCCTACCGGCATAGAGCCAACCAGATTGAGCCTCAGTGATTTGATCAGGAGTTCTTGGGTGGAATGGCACAAACAGTTAAGCACTTACCCAAAAGTACCTCAGAAACTGAGACAGACCTTTCAAGGTCACTGCCTTGAATACCCTATGGAGCACAGTTTACTCTGACACACATGGGGTCGCCATGTATTTAAATCAGTTTGGTAGCAACTGGTTTTTTGTTTTGTTGTAACTGATACATGAAAGCATGAAATGAGATACTCCATCTCCAACCATATTTCTGTCTATATGTTCTGTAATTAATGACTGTTCTGAATTTAGAGAGTATATTCCTATATGGATGTGATTGGTACTTGGCCAAGATCATCAAACATGGTTTGAGTCCCTTGTTGATGCAGATGATTACGCAACTGAGATTGATGGATTGAGCCCACCTGGAATGCCTTGTAAGATGATCCTAGAAGTCCATTTCTGAAAGTCCGTTTCTCGAAAAAAAAAGGACTGATCTACTTCTAAAGACTCAGCCATTGAAAACCCAGTGGAGCACAGTTCTGTTCTGCACACATGGGGTCAGCAGGGGTTGGAATTGACTCCATGGCAACTGACAACAACCATACACTTTAGCTTCTTTGATAAGGATGAACAATAACTCACAACTGACTCTCCTTTGGGTAGTTGGTCTGAGCCAAACAGACACATCTTTCTAGAATGTTTATGCGGACCCCAAGGCAACCAAAAGCCAATCAGTGACTTGCATAGAATTACAAAAGACTACCACCACCATCTCTTGCTTTTCATCCTGTAGTGGCTCGTGTGTTAGCAACTGTTTTGTTGTGGTGGTTGTTCTGCTTTCTTTTAGTGATTTGTTCCTTAACATAATATAGCACATCTTATAGAACCAAGTGATTGTCATCCATGAAATTCTGGTGGACCTGAGTGTATTGTTCAAATTTTAGATGGTGTGACTGGAGACCTCTGGGAAAACTGAGAAGAGTCTCTCCCAACCCTGAACATTCACAGATCTGGCAGCTGGATAAAAAGAATTGTTTTCATGAAAATCTTAGGCCCAGTTGAAATTGCCTTCTCAATTCGTTTGAATTTCTGAACAAAGTACATTTTTGTATAGCACATCACATATGTCACATAATCCCTTCAGAATGTCAAAGGGGCATTTATTATACCACTAAAGGCTTTTTTTGTTTTGTTTTTATTATTCTTCCCCATTTAGATGCAAATGTTGGACAAATTTCCTATGGAAGGAGGACAGAAGGACCCTAAGCAGCGGATCATTCCTTTTCTACCAGGTAGGTGAGATGTGTGTGTACTCAGCCTCTGGGGTCTGAGGACTTCAGTACAGTTCCCAGATCTCTTGGGACACTTCTCCCTTAAGGCATTGTCTCAATGATCAGCAACTCTGTCATTTTTAGAAACTAGCAACTAAGATTATGGACCCTGGTGTTAGTTGCTACAACATTTACTAGCTATATGACCTCAGGTAAATCACTTCATCTTATGGATCTTCAGTTTGTCCTATATCTAAAATGGGAATAATTTCAGTTTGCGTTTTTTTTTTGTTTGTTTGTTTCATTTTGTTTTAAATAAATGACATCTATTATTAAGTGTAAAGAGCTCTGGTAGCGTAGTGGTTATGAATCAAGCTGCAAACCTTAAGGTCAGCAGTTTGAAACTAACAGCTGCTCCATGGGAGAAAGATGAGGCTTTCTGTTCCCGTAAAGATTTACAGCCTCAGAAACCCTGTACAGGGTCGCTATGGGTCGGAACCGACTCGACAGCACTTAACAACAACAACAATTATTAAGTGTGGAGTCCTGCTGTAGCACTGTGGGTTAATGCACTGGACTGCAAAGTCAGTTTGAACCTCAAGGTTGGCAGTTCAAGCTCACCAGTTGTTCCTTGGAAACCCTACACAGGATCACTATGGGTCAGAATTGGCTCGATGGTACTTAACAACACATTATTAAGTGTGGCGCTGTGGGTTAATAGGCTGGACTGCAAAGTCGCTTTGAACTGCAAGGTCAGCAGTTCAAGCTCACCAGCTGCTGCTCGGAAACCCTGTGTAGGGTCTCTATGGGTCAGAACCAACTCAATGGCACTTAACAACGACAAGAATTATTAAGTGAGAAGGAGACCTGATTGCACTGTAGGTTAACACTGGACTACTAACCACAAGGTTGGCTCTTCAAACCCACCAGCCATACTCCATGGAAGAAGGATGAGGCTTTCTTCTCCCATAAAGATTTATAGCCTCAGAATCCTATATGGGTCAGAATCAACTTGGTACCAATGGGTTCTTTTTAAGGTGACTGTATTAGTTTTTTTTTTTTTATTGTGTAACAAATTACCACATACTTTGTTGTTAGTTACTGCTCTGTCAACTCTAGAAACCTTAGGTATCACTGGACGAACCATTGCCCCATCCTGTACCAGCGCCACCATCTTTGATATGTGTGAGTCCATTGTGGCCACTCATGTGGTAGTACATCTCACTGAAGGGTTTCCTCATTTTTCCCGCCCTCCTGGTATGGTGCAATAGGATAAACACTGGACTGCTAAACACAAGATTGGTGGTTCAAACCCACCAACCCATCTGCGGAAATCCTCTACAAGGTTGATATGAGTTGGAACTGATTCAACGGCACTTAACAACAATCACAACAGGACTGATATCCCTGTTTCTTTGCTTTCTGTCACCCAGGAACTATTTTCAACTTCTAGAGGGTATCCACCCCCATTCATTGCAAAGCCCCCTTCCATCTTTAAACCAGCAACGGGGAATCAACTTTTTCTTGTGCTTCAAATCTCTGACTTACCATCTGCCACCAGTCAGAGAAAGTTCTTTGCTTTTAAGGACTCTTGTGAGGAGATTGGACCTGTTTGAATAATCTAAAATAGTCCAAATTTGTGTTGGAAGAAGTACAGCCACAATGCTCCTTAGAAGCCAGACTTCGTCTCTCATACTTTGAACATATTATCAGGAAGGACCAGTCCCTGGAGGACATTATGCTTGGTAAAGTGGTAGGTCACTGAGAAAGAGGGAAAACCCCAACAAGTTGGATTGGCACAGTGGCAGCAGCAGTGGGCTCAAGCCTAGCAGCAGTTGTAAGGATAGTAGAGGACCAGGAGATGTTTCACTGTGTTGTAATTAGGGTCACTGTGGGTCGGAATCGACTTGACAGCACCTAACAGCAATAACAGGATAGTCCTCCTATTTTTAAGGTCAATTGTACTGTATAACGTAAGTCACAGGACTGCTGTCTTATCATATATGCAAGTTAAGGGATTGTTGTGGTGTCAGATGCCATCCAGTTGGTTTCCACTCATAGCAACCCCACATACGTCAGCAGGAAACTCTGCCCCATCCTGCACCATCGTCACGATTGTTATGTTTGAGCCCATTGTTGCTGCACTGTTTCAATCCATCGTGTTGAGGGTCTTCCTGTTTTTTGTTGACTCTCCACTTTACCAAGCATTATGGCTTTCTCCAGGGACTGGTCCCTCCTGACAACATGTGCAAAATACAAGAGACCTAGTCTTTCCATCATTGCTGCTGAAGAGCAATTTTATCATACGTCTTCCAAAATAGATTTGTTGGTTCTTCTGGAAGTTCATGTTATACTCAATATTCTTCACCAACACCATAATTCAGATGCATCAATCTTCTCTCACTTATTCATTATCCAGCTTTGACATGGATGAGGTGATTGAAAATACCATGGCTTGAGTCAGATACATCTTAGTCCTCAAAAATACATCATTGCTCTTTAACACTTTATAGAGATCTTTTGCAGTAGATTGGCCTAATGCAATATGTCATTTGATATTATTTTTTGACTGCTGCTTCCAAGATCATTGATGGTAGATGCAAGTAAAATGAAATCTTTGATAACTTCAGTCTTTTCTCCATTTGTTGTGATGTTATTTATTGGTCCAGTACTAAGGATTTTGGTTTTCTTTACATTGAGGTATAATCTTTTCTCATCAGTAAGTACTTCAAGTCTTCTTTGTTTCCAAGGTTGTATCATCTGCATATCACAGGTTGTTTATGAGTCTTCCTCCAATCCCGATGCTATGTTGCTCATCATATAATCTAGCTTCTCTAATTATTTGCTCGGCATACAGGTTTAATGTTGTTGTTATTAAGTGACATTAAGTCAGTTCCAACTCATAGCAACCATGTATAGGGTTTCCAAGGAATGGCTAGTGAGTTTGAACTGCCAACCTTGCAGTTCAAACCAACCTTGAGGTCAAGTATTTATCCTATAGCACCATACCAGAACTCCACATATTTAACAGGTATGGTGAAATGATACAACCCCGATTCACACCTTTCCTGATTTGAAACCATTTAGTATCTCTCTGTTCTGTTCTGGGGACTGCCTCTTGGTCGATATACAGGTACCTCATGATCACAATTAAGTGTTCTGGAATATCCATTCTCCATATGTTATCCATAGTTTGCTATGATCCACACAGAGGAATGCCCATTTCACAGATGAAGAAGAACTTGAGCCTCAAAGAAATTATAATCCCTTACACAAATGGCAGAGCTGGGATTTACACATAGATATAATTGGCTCCAAAATTTATGCCTGGAGTCAGATGCTGTAGGTCCAAATGGGTTTAGAGACAGGGTAAATGTGTTTACCAGGCCCTCCTCCACCGGGATACTCATTTACTTTAAAAAGCTAGTATTTTCAGTTCCTTGGTGGGGAAAGTGTGTGATCACACTGGAATTTCTTTCTCTTGCTGGAAGAAAACCCAGTGTGCCAGCTGCCACTGACAAACACCAGTGTGCCAAGCATGTGCATTATAGTCTAACAGACTCAGCCATGTGACCTCACGTGGGCACATCCCTCCTTCAGTCACAGTTTTCACATCTGTAAAATGGTAACAATGATCCCTGCTTCACCAGGTGGAATCCCTGATATACAGTATGTGTTTGGTAAAGACAGGAACAGTATCTGAGGACATTCCTGTGGAAATTCTTGGTTTCAGATGTAGGGGGTCATACTTCTATGATCACTGTGCATATCCAAGTCAAACTGAGCTTTAAATGTAGGTGTTTCTTCAAGAAAGCAAAGGAAAGGAGTTAGTTCTAACTTTTCTAGATGAAAGACAAAACTACCTCTGGAAAAACTTCCCAGCACAGAGTTGAGCCCACCCTCTCCCAAGCCCTTAAAAGCTTTCATGGTTACGTAATCCCTTTCCACCCAGGGAATTCATGAAAATGCTGTTCTCAAGAACTTGGCCATTTTTCACTGCTCTGGGCTCCCACTTGAAGCTTGGGAATCTCCCCCTGGGCCCCAGTTCTGTTCTGCCTCAAGACCCCAGGGTCATCCCTTCTCAACCACCTCTCCTCAGCTTTTTTTTCCAGGCTGAGGCCAAGAGCAAGGAAGCCAGAGAGAACAGGCCCCTCTCCTAGGGGTCAGTTTTCTGCCAAGACTGCCTTGTCAGCAGAACAAAAGCAAGTCTCATGTTAGCACAAAGGGGAGGGGGAGGGGAGTCGAGGCGAGGAGCCCTGTGCAATTTTCCATCTCAGCAAGAGCCGAGGAAGCCAACTTGGCAGAAGACACGACTTGAAAAATAAGAATTAGAGTTTGGCCTTCTTCCACTGTGGAAAACAAAAGCCCACTCGTTTCCCCCAAAGGCTGTTCTCTCTGCCACACACCCTTTCCACTCCGGACTGGTCTGCCGATGAGAGGTGGGTGTAGACCTACCCAGAAACACCTTGGGTCAGGCCGCTGGCACTTCCCCAGGAAGGCACTGGCTAGAGAGGGCCTGGCTTACTTGGATAAACATCGGCCATGCAGTTCTGCCTTGTGGCCCAGGCCTGTGCAGTCACTCTGGCTCCGCTATGGGTAATTAGCCCATCTAGGCGGGGCCCAGAAACCAATGAGGAAAGAACATGTGCTTATAATTGTAGAGTGTAATTCTTTGTCGTCCAAACCGCTAATAAAAGTAGTAATTACCCTTTTGTGCACACTACTAAGGGGCCAGTCCTGGGCAGGTTGCTTCGTGGAGGTGACCTCTAACCTCACCCCAGCACTAAGAGTTAGGGGATGCCATTCCAATTCACACTGACTTCCAGAAGTCAGGGAGCACCATATGGATCATAGTGGGCTGACCCACAACCAGTCGGATGGGGCAGGGCCCTACGGGCATTTCATTCTGTTGTATACGGGGTCGCCAGGAGTTGGGGGCCCACTCGAGAACAGCTCAGAACAATGTCCCATTTTACCAGGAAGAGGCAGTGCCCGGCCTGGTGACTATAGAGCCTGTGGCCTTCCCAGCAGAGCCTGTATTGCCTAGGGGTTTCTTTTCCTACTTGCTCAAGGGCACAAGCTGTGTACCCGAGACCCTGTGTCCTCTGTGGCCACAGGGATAGGAGTGGCACTTCAGTTGTTGTTTCACCCCCAGGAAACACTATCAGCACCCAGGTTCTGGTGCTTTTTCATCCTTACAAGGCCTTGAGTGCATCCGAGTCTTCACTCTTAAGCTCTTTGGTAGGTGGGGTTCCTGGACAGCCTGTTGTAAAGATTTTGAACTTGCTCACTATCATTCAGTAAGAAGCCTGTGCCCTCTGTCCTCCACCTCACCCCCAATTTACAGATATGGAAATTGTACTGGCAAGGGACCGAGATGGTTTGGTAGGACTCCTCTCCCATTTTGAGAAAGAGATGAGAGGACAGGAACCATTTGCTCTGTAGGATTTCACTTCATGGGCACACATGCCTTATTTTTCCTGATGATTCAAGAATCCAAAACTGCAAGTGGTTCTACCCATGAGGACTGCTCAAAATGGGGAGGGGGCATTATTTGATTGTCGCAGGACTGAGAGTAAAATGTGGCTGGGAAAGCTACCAGCTTTCTCTGGATTTGGGCCAGTCATGCTAAATATCGTGCATTGTGGGGACAGTCTACACAGAGAAGGAAGTCCCCCCTCACAGAGTCACCAGGGTCCGTCTTTATGGGGAAACACAGGACAGTCACAGCCTTCAGCGCCATGCGGAATCCACAGAGACCGCACCCACCAAGTGAATGAGGGAATAAAATCATCTCTTCCGGGGAAGCTAGACTATCAACCCCTTTCCCACATTGCTGCGCTATTTGCTTGTGTTGTTCTAAATGACATGAAGAATTTCTGATTCTAGAATCAATGAATATTTATGGTAGAAATTCTAGGGAAAGTAGGAAGGAGAAAACCAAGCTTTTCTATCTTTCTTTCACCCTATACAGACAAGCCTTTTGAACTCTGTGAGGCATTTTCTTTTGGGTTTTTCTCTTGTAACAAGCACAGATCTATCAAAACTCTGGCCAATTCATTAGCAGAATTAAAACCACCACCATTAAAAAGAAAGGATACACTATTATTGTTGGTATTGTTATTATTAGGTGCTGTCAAGTTGGTTCCAACTCAAGTGAACCTATTCAAAACAGAATGAAACACTGTCTGGTCCTGCGCCATCCTCAGCATTGTTATGTTTGAGCCCATTGTTGCTACAGTTGTGTCAGTCCATCGAGTTGGGGGTCTTTCCTCTTTTTTGCTGACCCTCCACTTTATCAAACATGATGTCCTTCTCCAGGGACTGGTACCTTCTGACAACATGTCCAAAGAACAAAAAAACAAAGTCTCACCAGCCTCTCTTCTAAGGAGCATTCTGGCTGTGCTTCTTCCAAAACAGATTTGTTTTTTTCTTTTGGCATGATACTTTCAATATTCCCCACCTATACCATGATTCAAATGCATCAGTTCTTCTACAGTCTTCCTTATTCACTTTCCAGTGTTCCAATGAGTATGGGACAACTGAAAATACCGTGGTTTGGGCCAGGTGCACCTTAGTCCTCAAATTGACATCTTTAATCTTGAACACTTTAAAGAGATCTTTTTGCAGCAGATTTGCCTAATGTTATATATCGTTTGGTTTTTTGACTGCTGCTTCTATAAATTTCTCCATTTATCTTGATATTACTTATTGGTCCAGTTGTGAGGATTTTTGTTTTCTTTCATTGAGACAGACACAATCCATACGAAAAGCTGTAGTCTTTGATCTTCTTCTGTAAAAATTATAAGTCCTTTTCATGTCCAGCAAGCAAGAGTGTGTCATCTGCACATCACAGGTGGTAAATTAATCTTCCTGCAATCCTGATGCCACCTTCTTCATAATCTATCTTGTTCAAATTATTTGCTCAGCATACAGATTGAATAAATAGGACAATAGTATACAACTTTGGTTCATACCTTTCCTGATTTTAAATCACGCACTATCCCCTTGTTTTATTAGAACTATTGTCTCTTGGTCCGTGTACAGGTTCCTTATGAGCACAATTTAGTGTTCTGGCTGGAATACCCATTCTCCACAGTGTTATCCATGTTTGTTATAACCCACACAGTTAAATGCCTCTGCATAGTAAATAAAGTACAAGTAAACATCTTTCAAGTAATCTCTGCCTATCTGACATTAGCAACGTCTTTTTCTGGTTCTGGCTTAATTTCTCGTGGCTCCCTATTGCTGTCCTGCTGCAATTGTTTTTTAATTATCTTCAGCAAAGTGTTATATGTGATAGTAATGATTTTGTTTGATGATTTCCACATTCTGCTGGGTCACCTTTCTTTGGAATGGTCACAAATGTGAATCTCTTCCAATTGGTTGGCCAGGTAGCTGTCTTCCAAATTTCTCGGCTAGACGAGTGAACACCTCCATCATTACATCAGTTTGTTCAAACATTTCATTTTGTATTCTGTCCATTCCTGGAGCCTTCTTTTCACCAATGCCTTCAGTACAGCTTGGACTTCGTCCTTCAATACCATCAGTTATTGACTTGAAATGATTGAACATTGACCAATTCTTTTTGGTACAGTGACTGTGTATTCCTTCTTTTGGTGCTTCCTGAATCATTCAGTAATTTATCCTTGTTGTTGTTGTTAAGTTCAATCAAGTCAGTTCCAACTTATAATGACCCTGTATAGGGTTTCCATTGAGCAGCTGGTGAATTTGATCCACCAACTTTGTGGTTCAAATTGACCTTGCAGTCCAGTGCTCTATCCTACAGCATCATGCCAAGACTCCGAATATGTCCATAGAATCCTTCAATATTGAGTCGAGGCTTGAAATTTTTTCTTTAGTTCTTTCAGCTTGAAAAATGCTGACTATGTTCTTCTCTTTTGGTTTTCTAACTCCCCATTTCATTATACTTGACATTATCTTCTTGGGCTGCCCTTTGAAGTTTTCTGTTTAGCTCTTTCACTTCATTACTTCAGCTTGTATATGCTCAAGAGTAAGTTTCACAGTCTCTTCCGATATCCATTTTGGTCTTTTCTTTCTTTGCTGTCTTTTGAATGACCTTTTGCTTTTTTCCTGTAGGGTGTTCGTTCTTGAGGTCATCCCACAAATCTTGTTATTCAATCATTAGTGTCTAAGGCATCAAATCTGCTCTTGAGACCATATCTAAATTCAGGAGGGTTATGTTCAAGGTCACATTTTGGTCTCTTGTGAACTTAGGTTGATTTTATTCAACTTCAGCCTGAACATGCAATATGAGCAACTGATGGTATGTTCCACAGTCTGCCACTGGCCTTGTTTTAGCTGATGGTATTGAACTTCTTCATCATCTCTTCCCATAGATGTAGTCAATTTAATTTCTGTGTATTCCATCTGGTGAGGTCCACGTGTGTAGTAACCTGTTATGGTGTTGAAAAAATGTATTTGCACTGAAGAAGTCATTGGTCTTACAAAATTATATCGTGTGACCTCCAGCATCATTTCTATCACCAAGGCCATATTTTCCAACTACTAATCCTTCCTTGCTCTTTGTTTCCAACCTTTGGATTCCATTCACCAGTAATTGTCAATACATCTTGATTGCATGTTTGATCAATTTCAGACTGAAGAAGTTGGTAGAATTCTTAATTTTCATCTTCAGTGACTACTGGTTGGTGCATAAATTTGAATAATAGTGATCTTCCTTGTAGGCGGATGGATATTATCCTATCAAAGACAGTGTTGTACTTCACAACAGATCTTGAACCCCTTTGACCTAGTTCCGATAGCTTGATGATCAGAACTCGACCTGTTCTTCTTCTTCTTCTTAAGTACCATGGAGTCGGTTCCAACTCATAGTGACCCTGCACAGGGTTTCCAAGGCTGCGCAAATCTTTACGGGAGCAGAAAGCCTCATCTTTCTCCTGCAGAACAGCTGCTGGTTTCAAACTGCTGACCTTGAGGTTAGCAGCCCAATTTTGTTGTTGTTGTTAAGTGCCATCAAGTTGGTTCTGACCCATAGCGATCCTGAACAGGGTTTCTGAGGCTGTAAATCTTTATGAGAGCAGAAAGCCTCATTTTTCTCCTGCAGAGCAGTTGGTAGTTTCCAACCACTGACCTTGCAGTTTGCAGCCCGAATCGTATCCACTACACTACCAGAGCTCCTTTAGAGGAAGATTTAAAAAAAAATAATAATAAATTGATCAAGGAAACAAACGTAAATTACTACAATTTGATGACATTGACATATACTTAGGGATGTAAGTACCTCAAAATACCAACCGAGAGGAAAGGAGTCTTCACATCAAAGAGCAATCCTATCCCCAGGATTGAAAGGGACAGGCAACTTAGACATTGTCTACCTACAGTGGGGAGGCTATAAAGGCACGAAGTGATTGCCTTACAAGTTTTCAGGAAGGAGTTTAGTTTCAGAGTGTACAAGGGAAAGTAGAGTCCCTACTGAATAGTTTTCATCTTGTCTAGACAGGTCTGGTGAAAGGAGTTGGGGGTTACGATTCTTATGATACAGTCATGAGTATGAATCGTAACTGTCACAACTGTAAAGATAGAAGTTTTGTAACAAAAAGCGGGGAGTAGTTAATCTTACAGTCCAGGAATAGAGGACCCTAGAACCATCAAGGGAGAAGAGCACAAGAATGTGGGACCAGCGGGATATGGGACCCTATCCAGTGACGCAGCGACACCAGAGATGGGGACATGGAGAGAGGGAGCATCTTAGGACTCTAGAGTCATGCAAAGAGAAATGCTGGGTGCTGGTGGCCAGGAGGCAGGCTTGCAGAATGCTCCCTTTGGTTGTTTAAATGATTATGTATTCCTGAGTGCTTTTGTGTACATAAAAAAAAAAATAAATAAATACTGTTGAATGATGATGCACAGAGGGGATTATAAGTCATTGCAATGAAATGAAATACCATAGCGTGAGTATAAAACCAATGTTCTCCCATGTAACCTATCACTCAATTTGCAATAAAAACCTTAAAAAAAAAATCTTGAAATGTTCCATATTATCAAGAAGTATTTATTTATTCTCACTGAGGGGGCGGGGGTGTCCTTTGTTTTTTTCTTTTTAAGTTGGTAAGAAGGAGCCAAAAAAAGGTTCACTATCAATCTGATCATATCCACCTGATTTCTTGATGATACCCTTTGAGCACGGTGGTTCAAACCCACCAGCTACTCCACAGAAGAAAGATGAGGGTTTCTCCTGTTGCAAAGATTATAGCCTTGGAAATCCTATATAGGGTCACTATAAGTCAGAATAGACCTCACAGCATTTAACAACACAATAACAATAAAAACACAATAATAAAATTTTGTGGAAGAGCAAATTGTCGAGAATATTAACGTTTCATTAACCATACAGTCTTTTGGGATGCAAAGCTCCCTTTCCACTTTGCATTGCAAATCTTTTAAAGCCAGTTATTTATTTGTAATGATCCCTTTCGATTCCATCATATTATGAAAACTTTTAAAGACCTTTCTTGCTATCCCAGGCCCTACCTACCAAGCTTGGTCTGTTGAGACAGACTCTTGACCCAAATTTCTCTCATTGAAATCTCAGAGTGGGTCTCCATGCTCAGCCGTCTGGCTCAGCTGTGGTCTTCCTTTGCCTCCTTCTTTGAGCTATTCTGAAGATCTGGTCACTCTATGTAAGCTTAGTTTGGAGGCTTCTCTCCATGCCCTATCGCTTTGACCCATCTTGACATCTGTTGCCCCTCCAGAACAGTGAGCCCAGAGAGTCTTAATCTTCCATGCATGTCTCTCCTCAAGAGGATCTTCTCTCTAGACTCTCTAGACCCACTGATCTGCTTTAAACAAGCCTTACCCAGAGTTCCTCCATATCATAATGTGTATACTCCTGTTTGTATATCCTTTGCCCAGCTGTCATACTGGAAGCTTATGGTACAGTGCCATAAGGCTCAAGAGTACCTAGCAAGTTGTTGACTTTAAGTTTATATTTGGTGAATAAAACCCACTTCATAACCACCCTAGGGGCAGAGTAGAACTGTTCCGTAAGATTTCTGAGGCTGTAAATCTTTACAGAAGCAGACATCCTCATCTTTGTCTTGCACAGCAACTGGTGGATTTGAACTGCCAACCTTTAGGTTAGCAATACAACACTTAACCTACTGTGCCAGCAAGGTCCTTTTGGTAAGACAGGTAGACTTGGAATGCTTCCAAACACTTGCTGGGGTGGAACTGGAGGGATCGGTTATCTTTACAGGTAGCAGCCTCGCTCATACAGACAGACATTAGTGCCACATGGTAAGGGTGCAAATTTGACTGAGACACAGCTAGTCCCTATTTGTACAAAATGCTGTGAGGAAACATACAACCGGTTGCCATCAAATGAACTCCAACTCACCTGTGTCAGAGTTGAAATGTGTTCCGTTGGGTTTTCAGTGGCTGATTTTTACAAGTAGATCTCCTGACCTTTCTTCTGAGTATCTCTGGATGGATTTAAACCTTTCAGGTAGCAGCCATGCATGATAACCATTTGTACCACCATTTGTCCTAGACCTCATATATGAATAATTTCATCTACTCTTTCTCTTTCGATTTAATACTGTGGTGTAGAATTTCCCCATGCTATTAAGCATACTTTTCATGGTTACATAATATTCCAGTGTGAATATTTCAGAATCTGTTCAGTCAGCTCATATTGTTGGGCCTATAAACTAGGGCCCATGAGTGTTCTGAGGTAACTGAAAGTCAACTCCTTATTAGGTGCCCTCGAGCGTACAAATAATACCACGGAGAATCTCTGAAAATACCTAAGATGTTGAAATGTGTGGGTGAGATCCCGAGAGTCTAAAGAGACAATCCTCTTATTGTGAAAAAGGCTTTGGAGGACCATAACTGAGATTATCATTATCCATGCCCTATGGAAAGTCCAGCAAGGAAGTTGATAGCAGCAAGGAATTTTGGTACCAGTCAAAACTACCCTATAAGGCTGCCACATTGACAGCCTCCCAGGTTGCTGGGAGTTTGTCAGCACTCCCTTCTGATGCTGTATGTGCTCTGGTCCTCTGCAGGCAAAATTCTGTTCCGAAGAAGCCACATCCGGGACGTAGCCGTCAAACGCCTGATACCAATTGATGAGTACTGTAAGGTGAGTCTGAGGAATGCTAACATCTGTCCTATGGATGGTTTATATTGTTTGTTTGGTACGTTTTGTTTTGTTTCCTTTCCGGCTATAACATGCTTATTGTGACAAATTTTAACATGCTTCTTTTAATATGCTCATTGTACAGTTGAAAGAAGCATCCAGAAGTTACAAAAGAAAAATCACCCATGATACTTTAACCCAGAGTCAATATCTATTAAGGTTTTTGCATCTTTCCTTCTGGTCTTTTCTCTGCGTGAATTTCTTTACGATGTTGAGATCTGTGTGCATATATTGTTATTTATTTTTCTTTCACTGTAATACTGGGTCATAAAAATTCCCCATGCTATTAAGAAATCTTCTTGAAACTACTTTTCATGGTTACTTAGTATTTCAGTATGTCTGTGAATGTTACAGAGGTTGTTCAGCTAACTAACTCTCATTGTTGGGCTTGTAAACTAGCTTCTGGGCTCTTGAATGTTGTAAACAATAAGGAACCTGCTTTTTTGGTTATATTTTATTTGATTTGAAACTGTGGTCAGGAAAGAATCTTATTTTTGTTTTAACTTCCCTTATCTGGATGCCTTAAAAACAGGGCAGCACATACTTCCTCCCTAACATCAGGAACAAATCAAATAGGTTTACTCTTGACACTTTTGTTCTATATTTTAGCAGAAGTAGCAACTGGAAGCAGGTATTTAAAAGAAACAAAAGGAACCCAGATTGTAAAACTGCCTTAATGTACAAATGATTTTATATGTAGAAAAAGGATTTATAAAAACACTACTGGAACTAACAAACTTAGCAATATCACAGGATACAAAATTAATATATAAAAATCAATAGTATTTCTATATACTAAAAATGAATAGTCTGAAAATGAAATTGAAGTACTTCTATGTGGTGCTGTAGGATCAAGAACTGGACTTGGAAACTCTATACAGGGTCATTAGAGTCGGAACTGACTTGATAGCACTTAATAACAACAGCAACAACATTCCCAATAAATTCAAAAGGAAAATAATAGTCATAAAGTTAACAGAAGATTGCTGTGAGAGAAATTAACCCACTTACTGACATCAAGTCAATTACAACTGATAGCTACCCTATCAAGGGTTTCCAAGGCTGGAAGTCTTTTGTTGTTGTTGTTAAGTGCTGTTGAGTCATAACGACCCTGTATAGGGTTTCTGAGGAATGGCTGGTGAGTTTGAACCTCCAACCTTGCAATTCAAACCAACTGTGGAGCCCAAACTGCAAAATTTTTGAACTGCAAGGTCGACAGTTCAAGCTCCTCGAAAACCCTATATAGGGTTGCTGTGAGTCGGAACTGACTCAATAGCATTTAACAACAACAAAAGACTTAACAGGAGTCCTGGTTAGGGGAACATAAAGCCTCCTCTTTCTCCCACGGAGGGCCTCGTGAATTTGATTGATAACCTGAGGTTAGCAATACAGTGCTTATTCTTCAGTGCCATCGGAACTCCTTGAGAGAAATTTTAAAAGATCTAAATTCATGGAGAGACATTCCACACTCATGGATTGAAAAACTGAATATTGTTAAAATGACCATTATTGCCAGATTTATAGATTTATTACAATCTCTATCAAAATCCTAGTAGGCTTTTTTTTTTTGTAGAAATTGACCAGCTGAATCCTAGAATGCATATGGGTATGCAGGAGACCCTAGAATAATAATAATGTAGAAAACACAAGTTTTGTAAAACAAAAGAACAATTTGAGACCTTGTTCTATACATTTTCAAAATTTATTACAAAGCTACAGTAACCCAGACAATGCGGTACTGGTATAAGGAGAGGCATATAGTTCAGAGAAACAGAATTGAGAGTCCCAAAATAAACTTAGAAAATTTCTGACCAACTGATATTGAACAAAGATGCCAGGATGATTCGGTGGGAAATGGAGAGTATTTTTAAAAGCCAGCAGTACTGGGATATTTGAATGTTTCTATGCAAAAAAAAATGGCATCCCCTTAATTATAAGACCTTTGTGATCTCAGGTTACAAAACAAAGAGTTCTTACATAGGACACCAAAAGCAGGGCCCATAGAGAAATATTGATAATTGAGACTTTATTAAACATAAGAGAATGAAAAGTATTAAATTTAAAGAGAAAGAAAAGATGAGCCACAAACTGGGAGAAAATATTTGCAAATCCTGTATCTGATAAAGGATTTTGATCCAGAATATATGAAGAAAACATACAACTCAATAATAAAAAGACAGATAATCTAGCTTGAAAATAGACAAAAGACTTGCAGAGTAATTTCATACAAGAAGATGTGTAATGGCCAGTCATGTGAAAATATGCCCAACATTGCTTGTCATAAGGGAAAATACAGAATAAAGACGTAATGAGATACTACTACACAGCCACTAGAATGACTATAATCAAAAAGATAGATAATATCAAGAGTTAATAAGGATGTGGAGAAACTGGAACCCTCATGCTGATACACACATAAAATAAGAAGCCACTTTGGGAAACAATTTGACAGTTTCTTCAAAAGTTAAATTTACCATATGACTACTCTTAGGTATATGTCCAAGAGAAATGAATACTTATGCCCTGGCAAAAACTTGTATATTACTATTCATAGCAGCATTCATTCATAAGAGGCAAAAGCTGGAATCAATCCAGATGCCCATCAATTAGAGAATGGATGAAGAGAACGTGATGGATCCATACAATAGCATATTATCAGCAATGAAAGACAATAAAATACTGATTGATTAAGTGAAAGAAGCCAGATGCCAAAGACGACATACATATTTTTTGGTCTCATGTAGATGAAATGTCCAGAGAAGGCAAATTTGTGAGACAGAAAGCAGATCAACGGTTTCCTGACCTGGGATGGTGGAAGTAGCGATGGACTGCAAATTGGGTTGGAGGAAATTTCTGAGGCGATGGAAAAGTTCCAAAATTAGTGTGATGGTTGCACATGCTATAATTTACTGAAGTTATTGAATTGTGCACTTATACTGGGTAAATTTTATTAGATGTAAATACGTCGATAAAGCTGTAAACATTTTAAATCAGGGGGACAGCTTAAGGATCACCCCTCTCTCAGCAAAAGCTTTAACAGAAGGGCAGAAAATCACAGGACCCCAGGACCACCACTTTACCCCTTTAGCAGCCTTGAGACGTGGTTTTTAATTATCCCCATTTTGCAGATGAAGAAATGGGGAGTCCAACTAGTTTACTTACCCAGGCCCAGCACTCTCGATTTATAGCCTCCCCACAACATTAAAAATTTAAGAGGCAAAAGTATTTAAGCATATATTTCATTCTTTGGTTGTTGTTAAGTGCCATTGAGTCGGTTCCCAGGCTTTAAAACTTCAAAGGAGCAGAAAACCTCATCTTTCTCCCATAGAGTGGCTGATGGGCTCGAACCATGGACCTTGTGGTTCGCAGTCCAGTGCATATTGTATAAAGCCACGCTGCTTCCCATATATTTCATTTAAGTAAATAAACCAATTTTTTCTTCTCCTAACTATACCCTGGAGTCCTGGTGTGGTGCTGTGGGCTAATACGTCAGACGGCAAAGTCGTTTGAACTGCAGTGGTCAGTGGTTCAATGGTCGGTGTCAGTGGTTGGTGGTTCAAGCTCACCAGCTGCTCCTTGGAAACCCTGTACAGGGTCGCTATGGGTAAGAATCAACTCAATGGCACTTAACAACAACAATAACTATACCCTGCTAACCACAAGTAATTCAAATCTACCAGCTGTTCCACGGGAGAAAGATGAAACTTTCTGGTCCCATAAAGATTTTTGCTATTTGTAATTGTTAAGTACTGTGGAGTCGGTTCCGACTCATAGCGAACCCGGCACAGGGTTTCCAAGGCTGTAAATCTTTACGGGAGCAGAACGCCTCATCTTTCTCCCACGGAACCACTGGTAGTTTCAAACTGCTGACCTTAAGGGTAGCAGCCCAATTTGTAACCACTACGCTACCAGAGCTCCTTAAATCATAAAGATTTACAGCCTCGGAAACCCTATACAGGGTGACCATGAGTCGGAACCAACTTGGTGACTCACAAGTACCACCACTAAACAAAGGAGTCCTG
Organism: Chrysochloris asiatica; assembly: GCF_000296735.1. Lineage (NCBI taxonomy): Eukaryota > Metazoa > Chordata > Mammalia > Afrosoricida > Chrysochloridae > Chrysochloris > Chrysochloris asiatica. The sequence continues at coordinate 5,881,231 of NW_006408589.1, forward strand.
GTGTGGCATCATAGGATAAGCACTGGACTGCAAACCAAAAGGTCTACTGTTAAAACCCACCAGACACTCCTTGAAAAACACTCTACAGGGTCGCTATGAGTCGGAACCAATTCTGTGTCACTTAACAACAGTTATACCCTTAAAGGGAGTCCTGGTGTGGTACTATGGGTTAATGCACTGTACTGCAAAGCTCGTTTGAACTGCAGGTTGGCAGTTCAGGCTCACTAGTCACTCCTTGGAAACCCTATACAGGGTTGCTATGGGTCAGAACCAACATGACGGTACTTAACAACAACATCCCTTTAAAAAGGGAGAGTGCCAGCAATTCCACTCCAAGGTGTATACCCCAAAGTCTTAAAACCATAGTATCGTTCACCACTGTTCAGTACAACACAGTTCACATTAGCCAAAAGGTGGAAACCTAAATGTCCACCAGCAGATGAATGAATCCATAAAATGTGGTATATCCATGCAAACAAAGGAGTATTAGTTAGCCATAAAGAAAATGGAAGTTCTGATGCATACTACTACATGGAAAAGCCTTGGAAACACACGAGTGAAATATCTAGAATGGGCGAGTGTAGAGCAAGCAGTGTTTATTACTGCTGACGAGGAGTGGGTGGGCAGGCGGGAGAAATGGGGAATTACTGCTTCCGGAGCACTGAATTTCTTCTAGTGATTGAGTCATTTGGAAAAGGATAGTTGATGATTGTTCAACATGATGAACAACCAGTGTCACCGAGTTGCACATCGTAAAAATGATTGAATTGGCAAACTTTTTGTTATGTGTGTTTCTACCACAATAAAAAAATTTATTACAAAAAAAGAGAGAGGGGGGAGATACGGACGAAGGAGCAGAGATGGCCAATCGGGCACAAAGATGGCTGTGGCCTCCCAGTTCTGAAATGAAAATTCACCTCTTCTTTTCATTGCCTTTCTGCAGACTTTAGAGTCTAAAACTCCAATTTCAGAGATGATCTTCCTTACCCTGGCCATCTTGGCAAGAACTTTGGACCCTTGGAGTCACCTTACCCAGCTGGGAAGTTCCTATTGATCCCGTCTCCAGACGTTGTTGTCCCTCAGCCCAAATTATCCTAAACTCCTGCTTCTTCCCCAGCCCATGCTACTTCTGTCCATAGTCAGACTGTTCCAGCACTTGGGTCCTCATGAATCCCTAGACATTTAATTTTGAGATGGGAAATTTAAAATCCTAAGTGGTAAGTGAAGGGAGCAGCTGACGACATCTAGTTTCTGCTTGTTAGAGTCCAAGAAAGAATGGACTAGCCTGGATTAACCCTAGGAAAGAACCGTAATTCTGCTGATGTTATATGAGCCGCTGGAAGTTACCACCCCGTGCTATTACTGAGTCAGAAGAAACAGTGGATTTGGGGGCTTTGATTGGCCAGATTCCCAAGGCTCCTGAAAGAAGATGAAACTATCCTTTGGCCACAAGTTCCTTGAAATCTTTTACCAGCTCTATAGTCCTGTACATACCATTTGGGCATCTGTTATTGACATTGTTGAGAGCTGACTAAGCCAATTTGGTCTATCACAATGAGGCTCATTTAGTAGAAATTAGTCGTCTCCAGTGGCTGGAAATAGAGTAGGCTTGCAGATCTCCCACAGGAGAAAACTGTGGCAGTCTGCTTGTGAAAAGATTGCAGCCTTGGGCTCACAAAACAGACTAAATGCTTTAGAGAAAGGAAGACCGCTTAAGGGAAATAAGACCCAAGATATCGAGACTACACTACCAGCTAAGGTTACTCAAGGTATAAGTAGATTTGTGTTATCTTTCAGTAACCCAGAAATT
>NW_006408589.1:5883944-5886997 GCF_000296735.1 Chrysochloris asiatica
AAAAAAAAAAAAAAAAGATTGCAGCCTTGGAAACTCTATGGGGCAGTTTTACGGTGTCCTATAAGGTCCCAGTGAGTCTAAATTGACTCAATGCATTGGGTTTGTATTTGGTTTTGGCTAGATCTCCCTAAGTCTAATTGTAATACCAGGTGTGTATTAACAATGAAAGAACCTTTCTGCGCTACCAAAGTGATTATAAAGTTACAGTAATGAATATTGTGTGGTGCTAGCACAAAGATAGACAAACCATTGGAACAAAGCAGAGAATTCAGAAACAGACCCATGTGTGTTTGTACACTTTGATATTGACAAAGGCAGCCTTGCAGATCATTTAGGAAAGGCTGGGTTCGTTAATCAATGGCTGTCTTAGCTTCCTAGGGCTGCTGTCACAGTACCACAGAATGGGTGACTTTAAACAATAGAAATAGATTGTCTCTCAGTTCTGGAGGTTCTAGGCAGGACTATGTTCTCTGAAGACTGGGAGGTACTTCCCTGCCTGTCTCAGCTTTTGGTAGCCCCAAGTGTTCTTTGGCATATAGATGCATTTATGCATAGTAATTTTCCTTGTGTATATTTCTTTATCTCTGGTAGTGTAGTGGTTACGAATTGGACTGCTAACCTCAAGGTCAGCAGTTTGAAACTACCAGCTGTTCCGCAAGAGAAAGATGAGGCTTTCTGCTCCCGTAAAGATTTAGAGCCTCTGAAACCCTGTACAGGGTGTAAGTCAGGACCGACTCCACAGCACATAACCACCACCACATCCACCACCACCTCTTGTATAAGAATACCTGCTGCTGCTACTTCTGCTGTGCACCATAGAGTTGGTTCCAACTCATAATGATATTGAATAGGGTTTCTGAGGCTGTCAATCTTTACAGGAGCAGAAAGCCTCAGCTTTCTCCCTCTGAATGCATGGTAGATTCAAACTGCTGACCTTGTGGTTGAGTACCCAACACATAACCCACTATGCTACCAGGGCTCCTTGTAAGGACGCCAGTCATAAAGAGGTAACACGCACCTTACCTAGTATTACTTTGTGCTGACTAATAACATCTTCAAAGATCCGGTTTCCAAATAAGGTCACATTCATAGGTATGGGGTTAGTACTTGAACATCAATTTAGAGCAAAATTCAATCCATAACAATGAGTCTCCCTGTGTGGGTTGGTTAGAGGAGATACAAGAACTAATCCTTCCCTCATGCCACATAGGAAATAATTCCCAAAGAGATTAAAGGATGATATGTAAGAAAGCAATGCTGTATGTAAGTACTAAATATGAAGCAATTGACTGATTTGAGTAATTGAGATCAAGCACTTCTGTTCATCAAAAGAATGAATGAAAGTAAGACTCAGATGAATCCTGCTATACATGTAACCATCAAACAAGCTTATGAACAGCCACTTTGTATTCCCTACCTAAGTTCATTGAAATACCAGCTATGTGTGTGACTCCACTTTGCAGAAAAGGTCCTCAGGGCAGATGCAGTCATCTTCTAGTGGTCTAACAATAAGATCTTCAAGGAGAGGCTGAACACAGGGCTGATGCAGAATCTTAGGCCCAGGGCACCATTCTGAGAAGTGTTCAAGATTGGGCTTGCCAGGTTGTGTTCATGCAAAGGCCCCAGTGCCTAAGAATATTTCTAGAACCTCTCACATTTCACCAGTAAAAAAATCATTTGACGATCATTACACTAATGAATAAAGGTTGTGGTGTTGATCAGAGATGAAGATAGCTGAAATGCCTCAGTAGGCTTTTTTTTTATGAAGAGCTCTGACTAGTCTTTCACTTGTTTAAACGTTCATTCCAAATAAGGATCCTTCCATTGTTAAGTAACCACCACTAGAGTGAGCTTAAATTGAGCACACACACAGACACACACACACTCATGTATGTGTCTAGGCTGTAATAATTTAAAGTAAATTGTAGGCAACATAATAGCATCATTTATCAGGCTCCTGTCACTTAAAACCTCCCTTCAAAATCTTTGCCATATATCAAAATGATGAACACTTCTTAGATATTATCAAACATCTTAAGGCAATGAGTTACTGGGCCTCAGTGCCCTGATCCATAGCCTCAGCAGACTCCATAGTCAATTGACATAACCTAGTCCACAAAGACAATGTTCTACATCCTACTTTGGTGAGTAGCACCTGGGAACTTAAAATAGCTCGTGAGTGGCCATCTAAGGTACAGCTATTGGTGTAGCTATGTGTGGAAGAAAGATGATGGATGAGAATAGAAGACATTTGGAATTAATTACTCCAGTGGACTACTGGAACATGTGAACATCAGTTTTCATGATTCTGAAACCAAAAGAATTAGATGGTACTGGCTACCACTACCAACTGCTCTTTAAGGGATCACATTAGAAGGCCCTGGATAGAGTGGGAGAGAAAATGTGGAACAAAACTCAAAATTATTTTTTAAGAAGACCAGACTTACTTGTCAGAAAGAGACTAAAGGAACATGAGACTATGGCCCTCGACCACACATCAGCAGATCTAGGAAGTAACTCACCCTCATGGCCCAATTTTTAGCCAAGCAGTAGATAGGTATATAAGGAGGACAGCAACACTAGTAAGGTATGCTCATCATGGAATGGTCAATTGTTCATTATCAAACGGGCAGCATTTACCTAGGGAAAAAGTTGAGAAGGGATAGGAAGGTGGGTGGAAAGGAAACAGAAACCACAGGGAGGAAGCAGGATAATTATTGTTACATGAAGGGATTGCAATCATTGAGATGAAACAAAGCGTATGATTTGTTTAATATAAAACTGATGATCTTGTCTATAAACCTTCATTCAATTCACAACAAAAAGTAAAAAACAAAATTTTTTAAACAAAACAATTCAGTACAAGAAACCTCACTTCAGTGTCTCCTCAAATTAATACAATGAACCCCAGAGCCACAAAAAGATTGCCTTATATATAACCTGTATTATATTATTTATTAAGGAGCTCTGGTAGCGTAGTGGTTACGAATCGGGCTGCGAACCTTAAGGTCAGTGGTTCGAAACTACCAGCCGCTCCGCGGGAGAAAGATGAG
>NW_006408589.1:5890972-5912846 GCF_000296735.1 Chrysochloris asiatica
GCTTCTGTTTTTTGGGCATCTTCAGGGGTTATCTGTGGACTTAATACTTAGATGGGTATGTATTTTGGTATTTTTTATGTTTTCTGATTGCCTCCAGGTAGATGTGATTAGGAAATGGGCGTCCCTTTTCACTCTTCTTCCTGAGAAGTTTCAAGATACCACTGTTGGTTGTTTAGACATAATTTAGGATTTAATTTTCAGCCTATTTCCTCTTGTGTCTGCTTGTCCCGCTCCACAATCCCCGTTCAGGCCTTTTTTCTAGTTGGAAACAGTTTAGGGCCAGCTGTGGCCATTTGGTTTTCATTGGAAACTGTCTCTAAATTTTGAGGAGATCTGTGCTCATGCTAGTAGAACTCTCCGAGGGTGGGGCTAGGGTGCCCACTAGCTCAGGCACCCCTATAGTCACCAGAATGGGGATGCACGGACAGCAAGGGACCAATGAATAGCTACCAAAAGAAAGTAATGTCCATACCTTTATCTCTGTGGTTCTGCCAGGCGTCTGTGGCCCCTCCGATCCTTCTCCCGCGTGGTCTCACCCAAGATGGCGGCTCCTGGAGCAGCTGAGCACCCGGACTAGAAAGCAATAGCTTCTGCCACAAATTCCCCCAGCTGTGAGCCTTCCAACCTTCTAAATATTCCTTTATATGTGGTTCAGCCCCTGAGCCTGCTTGGTCGAGTATTCTATGTTGTTGTTGGTGGAGCTCCTTTACTGTACTTCCACCTGATCCGCTATCTTGTTTGTTCCTTGGGGGGAGTTCTTTTTGAAGCTAAAGATGATTGTTGTTGTTGTTGTTGTTGTTGTTGTTGTTAGGTGCCAGCAAGTCGGTACCGACCCATAGCACAGCAAAATGAAACACTGCCCAATCCTGTGCCAACCTCACTACTATGGCCACACTTGAGTCCATTGATGCCGCCACTTGGCCAATCCATCTCGTTGGGGGTCTTCCTCTTTTCTCTGACCCTCCACCTTACCAAGCATGATATCCTTCTCCAGTGACTTGTCCCTCCTGACAATATGTCCAAAGTATGAGGTACGAAGTTTGGCCATCTTGGCCTCCAAGGAGCACTCTGGCTGCACTTCTTCCAAAACAGATCTGTTGGTTCTTTTGGCAGCCGTGGCACTGTCGGTATTCTCCTCCAGCACCATTACTCAAAAGCATCAATTCTTCTACGGTCTTCCTTATACACTGTCCAGCTTTTGCATGCATATGAGGTTATTGAAAATACCATGGCTTGGGTCAGGCGCACCTTAGTCCTCAAGCTGACATCTTTACTCTTCAACACTTTAAAAAGGTCTTGTGCAGTAGATTTGCCTAATGTAATACGTTGTTTGATCTCGACTGCTGTTTCCATGAGTGTTGATAGTTGATCCAAGAAGAATGAAGTCCTTGACAACTTCAATCTTTTCTCCGTTGATGAGAATGTTGTTTATTGGTCCAGTGGTGAGGATTTTTGTTTTCTTGACATTGAGATGTAATCCATATGGAAGGATTGATGAGAACTGTGGAAATGCACACTTTCTCTCTAGTGAAGGCATTGTGGTTTAACATGGTGACTGGGCATCCACTGTCATCATCTTGCTGCCCCTAAAATCACCTTTGGGAACTACCACATTAGAAGAAATACAAGCAAGAATGTTCCTTAGAAGCGAGGCTGATAAGACTTCAACTGTGGACTTGTCATCTGGAAAGATAATCTCTAGAAAAGAACATAGTGTTTGGTAAAGTAGAGGGCCAGTGAGCATGGGGAAAACCCTTAATGAGATGATTCACACAACAACCACAACAATGGACTCAAACATACCAACCATCCGGAAGATGGCAGCGTTTCTTTCTATTATACATCAGGTCATCTTGAATTGGAGGCAACACGACAGCAGCTAGCACCAACAGTATAGAGAGCCAGTGCGGCTGACTGAATTTCTCCAGCAACTAGTATGTGTCAGAAACCTTACAAACACCTCTTCATTTATTCTGTAGCACAACCCTCCATGTTTTACTGAGGTTCTGAGGGTCTATGGCATGTGGCTACATCAGGAGCTGGGTCTTTCTGATCCTTTGTTGTTATCTTAAGCAGACAGGACTTGCTCCTATCTCCTCTGTCTCTACATCAACCAGCCACATCTATACAAAGAGCTAGTCTTCCTTCTGGAGCAAAACTGAGTTTTGCTGAAACTATGGCTTCCTGTCATGACTGCCCAAACACAGGACAAATTGGAGTATTTCAGAAGCAAAAATAAAAAAGGCATTTTCTTTCTGTTAGCCCACCCACCCAGAATGAAAAGGGTGGCCATCAAGGCCTTCAGTGCTGCCCTTTATTAGTAACTTGGCTTTATTTCATGGGTTGGGGTTTGGTTTGGCATCCACTTCCTAGGAAAACCAAAAACCAAAAGAGAACTTGGCATAGTCAGGAAGTTTTCATTGTCCCTTCCTTCACTGGTTCATATAGGGCCTCTGCCCATCTCAGCAAGGAGCATCAGAGGAGACCCCCTGTAGACGGAGATGTTGGTACCTCAGTGTCTCCTGTCCTCTTGCCCACCCAGGTCTCCCTATATAGGGCACATGGCCACATCCTGAGTCTTCTCACATTATTTATGTAGCACATAATTTGTGACTAGGCATTATGGATTGAATTGTGTCCCCCCAAAAAATATGTGTTGAAACTTTTAACTGTGGAGTCCTGGTATGACGCTGTAAGATAAACACTGTACTGCTAACTGCAAGGTTGATGGTTCAAACCCACCAGCCACTGCTCTGAAACCCTATACAAGGGGGCTCATCCTTGGGCCTGGGAAAGCACAATCCCTGGGAATTTGCTGCAGAAGCAAACAAAACAAAATCAATAGGCTTGAAGTCATCTTTAGATCAGATTATAGTGGTTACGAATCTAGCTGCTAACTTCAAGGTCAACAGTTTGTAACTGCAAGCCATTCCATGAGAGAAAGCTGAGACTTTCTGTTCTCATAAAGATTTACAGCCTCGGAAACCCTATGCAGGGTCACTATGAGTCGGAACCAACTCCATGGCATGTCACCACTACCACTTAAAAACAGCAACCTGTAAAGCTGGTCATGTTGGAACTAGGGGGGTTTTTTTGTTATGCTAATGAACGCATGCTTCTGTAGGGTAGACCTTAAACCTGTCTAAGTTATGACAAGAGCGGACTAGACCGAAGCCCACAGGATTGACAGTTGTCTCCAGAAACTAGGAGAGAGGCTCATAGAAGGAAGTGGTGTGGCCAAGATCCTGATTTAGACTTTTCACTTCCGGAACTATGGGAAAAATAATTTCTGTTCTTTAAATCTACCCACACATATTTCTGTCATGGCAGCACTAGGTAACTAAGACCCCAGGTAACATAGGTCTCCTCAGTCCTAAAGCCTAGTAGGAATGGTGGGATCTCTAATTCTATGTTCTCAAGTCCTGGCCTGTCACCAGAACCTCCATTTCCCCATCACTGAAATGGGCCAGCCCTGCCAGGATTATAGATAGGAATGGATACAGATGAATACATAGAAACCTTCAAGCGCTGACCTTGAGTGTTGTCTGAAGTCTGGTGGAGGTTACAGACATTCAGTCATGGGGCAGCTGGGATGCACCATCGTTCAGCATAACATCAGCTCTTCATTATGTGGTTCCAACTACAAGAGCTTCAGGATGTTAGAAGAAAGATCTCAGGGCCCACAGATAGCAGTTCATCCTGGGCAGGAGAATGAGCACTGCTCCAAACCAGAAAGCAATGGGGTTAGACACGGGAAGTGGAAGGAGGACATGCCTGCCCTAGCTGTGGGGACTCAGCCTTGTGTCTGGGAAAGGGCAATCCCTGGAAATTTGCTGCAGAAGCTAAGAAAAAAATCAATAGGCCTGAAGTCATCTTTAGATCAGATTATAGTGGTTACGAGCCTAGCTGCTAACTTCAAGGTCAGCAGTTCGTAACTACAAGCTATTCCATGAGAGAAAGATGAGACTTTTTGCTCCCATAAAGATTTACAGCCTTGGAAACCCTATGCAGGGTTACTATGAGTCAGAACCAACTCCATGGCACGTCACCACTATGAGCACCACCATATAGGAGTTATGGTGTAGTGCTATAGGCCAAGCACTGAACTATTAACCACAAGGTCAGTGGTTCAAACCCACCAGCTACACCTCAGAAACCCTTTGAGTCGGAACAACAACATAATTTAGCTTAACTAGTTAAAAAAAGTTCGTTTGAACATAGTAGTCTTTCAAGATCAATTGTGGAATCAAACTGACAACAGCGAGGTTAGATCGGAAACTTAGGGGGCAGTGGGTTTATGTTAAATGCAAGGAATAATTCAGGAAGGGAGAATCAGAATAGTTGCACAACTTGAAGAATGCAATCAGTGTAACTGAATTGTAGAAACTGCTGGTTTTTGTGTGTTCTGTCTATATTCTCAACAACAAAAATTAAACTAACTTCTAAAACAATCAACAAGCTATAAATAACAAGCATCCTTCACCCCAGGGGAATGGAGAGTGGACAGTGACCGGGAAGGACTTGCTTGGCATGAGGACAGGGAAGGTCTTCTACAAAAGCATGTCTACCCATCTCTGTGCTCTGTCACTCTAGGTCTGGGGCAGGTCAGAACTTGGAGAATTGGACTTACAGTCAGACTCTGCCTCAAAAATCCTGCAAGTCATTAGTGGTTACCAAGGGCAAGTAGGAGAGAAATTGCTTAAGGGGTATAAAGTTTTTGTTAAAGGTAATAAAACAAATTTGGAAACAGATAGTGGTGATGGGTTGCACAACATATTGTCATATGCCATTGAGTCAGTTCTGACTCCGCCACCACACAGGACTCAGTAGACTGCCCCGTAGGCTTTCCAAGGCTGTAAATCTCTGTATCAGTCAACTACCACATCTTTCTCCTTCAGGGAGGCTAGTGGGTTTGAACCACTGAATGCTTTTGAACCACTGTACTACTAGGACTCCCGCACATGTGATGAACAAAAATAATGTCATGTTACATACATTCACCATGATAAAAAACATTTTCATCATATTGGGTTATAATATCCCTGAAATCCTGTAGAGGTTGTCACACTGGAGACCTCTCTGTTAGTCCATCAGAGTCCACTTCTCCTGCAATGTTGCAATATCACTTTGGGCCAAGTGGAGAGATTTAGAGACTCACTATACAGAAAATGTAAGGAGCTCTGTCTGGTAGCGTAGTGGTTACGAATCAGGCGCTAATCTCGCAGTCAGCAGTTCAAAACTACTAGCTGTTCCGTGGGAGAAAGATAAGGCTTTCTCCTCCCTTAAAGATTTACAGCTGTACAGGGTCGCTATGAGTCGGAACCGACTCCACAGCACATCACAACAACAACATGCAGAAAATGTAGCACATCTTTTCTGACCCTAGACTTGTACTCTATGTGGTGAGAAGAGGTGTGAGAGGCCCCAGGGAAAGAGCAGAGCCCCACCTCACCCCCAGAGAATGAGTCTCCTGCACTATATCCATTCATGCATCTGCATGCCCCCTGTGAAATTCTCCCTGCGCTCACATTTAAAGCCCTATCACCCAGTCCCGGACCTAGGCCAGAGGAGCCTTAAGTAAACATGTGTTAAACTAGACTGTTCGTCATAGAGTCATGTCTTCGCTTTAGACTCTTTAATGATTGGGATGCACCCTATATTTCTCTCATATGAGGGGTCTTTAAAAGTTGGTGGGAAAATTCCATTAATGGTCAATTCCATTTTTCCACAAATGTTTTGACTCGTATTTGGTGCAGGAGGCAGTGCAATGCTGGACACAAAAGCAGTACCTGTTGAATGGATCTGCTGATAAACCTGCGCTCTAAATGTCCAGTCCCTCTTCATGCTGAGTCTCCCTGAAGCTTACCTGATGAACAGGTGTGGAAAAGTAATGTAGGCTTAGCAAGCGGGGGATGTCTGCTGTTTCAGCCCCTCACTCACCAAGGGACAGCCCACCTCAACTCAAGCCATCAAATAACTCTCAGATTCATGTGTTAAGACATAGATGCAAGCATTGTGCATAAAACCCACTGCCCTCAAGTTGCTTCTGATTCATAGCAACCTGATAAGATAGAGCAGAAATGCTCCTTAAGGTTTCTAAGACTGTAAATCTTAATGGGAGCAGACAGCCTCGTCTTTCTCCTGCAGAGCAGCTGGTGAGTTTTGAACCTTGATCTTGCAGTTAGCAGCTCCATGCCTAACTCACAACACCACCAGGGCTCCTTAGTCTTGGAAACAACTAAGTGTCCACCAGTAAGCAGTTGTTTTTTATTGTTAAGTGCCATCAAGTCGGCTCTGACTTATAGTGACCCTGTGTAGAGTTTATGAAGAGCGGCTGGTGGGTTTGAACTACCGACCTTGCAGTCCAGTGCATTAACCCACAGCACCACACCAGAACTCCCAACATTCAATAGAAATGGTGTTGTAGAAGAAAAATGATATGGCATAAAGTTCATAATTTATGTATAATCATTAGGTTACCAAAAGTGTACTATGGTCTGATTTTATCCCAAATCATATGATTTGTCCAAATATATTTACCTATAATATATATACACGCGCAGACACACATACACACACACATATATAGATATATACTTACATATCTATATGGACTTCTGGTGTGGCCTTGTAGGATCAGCTCTAGACTTTGAAACATAAGGTCAGCAGTTCAAATCCACCAGCATCTCCTCAGAAACCCTATATAGGGTCACATAAGGGGACTTTTAAAAGTTCATGGAAAAAGTCCATTATCTTTCCATTCCATTTTTCCATGATGTTATTCTAGTGTACTGTGGTCTGATTTTATTTCAGATTGTATTTGTCCAAAATATTTACCTCTAATACATATGTTGTTGTTGTTAAGTGCCATCGAGTCGGGTCCGACCCATAGCGACCCTGTACAGGGTTTCCGAGGGCTGCTCCGCGGGAGAAAGATGAGGCTTTCTACTCCCGTAAAGATTTACACCTAATACATATACACACACATAAATATTTACTGTATAGTGTTTCAGAGAAGTGGCTGGTGATTGTGAACTGCTGACCTTGAAGTTCAAACCAACCTTGCAGTCCAGTGCTTATCCTACAGCGCCACATCAGAACCCCATAAATATACCTACATATCTTTGTTGTTGTCAAGTGCCATCAAGTCAATTCCAACCCATAGCGACCCTGTATAGGGTTTCCAAGGAGCAGCTGGTGAGCTTGAACCACCAACCTTGCAGTTCAAATGGCTCTAAGATGCTATTCTAGAACCAGTAACATCATCATCACCAGGGAACTTGTCCAAAATGCAATTTCTCAGGCCCCAGCTCAGACCTACTGAACAAAAACTCCAGGGGTGTGACCCAGCAATCTGCATTTTAACAGGTCCTTTGGGAGATGATTTTAATGTACCCTCAGGTATGAAAACCACTGCTTTATAGCACCTGTCACCCCCTCTCCTTCCTTTGGACTCACCTGTGTGTTTCTTCTGCAGGCCCTGATCCAGCTGCCCCCCTACATCTCTCAGTGCGATGAAGTGCTGCAGTTCTTTGAGACAAGACCCGAGGACCTGAATCCCCCTAAAGAGTAAGTTGGTTTGTGGATGTCCCCAGAGCATGCCTTCAGAGGCCTCCTTCTTACCGATCCAGCCAGCCCCGGGGGGAACTGGAGTGACTCAAATTCAAAATCAAACTAGGTTCCTTAGATACCAGGCCTCCTTTCTTGTAACCTCAGTCATTGTGTTGATGTTGTTAAGTGCCGTCAAGTTGGTTCTGACTCATAGCGACCCTGTATAGGGTTTCCAAGGAGTGGCTGGTGAATTTGAACTGCTGACCTTGAGGATCAAACCAACCTTGCAATCCAGTGCATTATGTTGTTATTAAGTGCCATGGAGTTGGTTCCGACTCATAGTGACCCTTTATAGGATTTCTGAGGAGTGTCTGATGAGTTTGAACCACCAACTTCGTAGTTCAAACCAACCTTGTGATTCAGTGTTTTATCCCTCAGCACCACACCATGACTCCTATGGTTTAGGCTGTTACTGTTAAGTGGTATTGAGTCGATTCTGACTTATCGCAACCCTGTATAGGGTATCTGAGGAGCGGCTGGTGAACTTGAATCGCTGATCTTCCAATTCAAATCAACTTTGCAGTGCATTTTAGTGGTGGTTATGTGCTGTGTAATCATTTCCGACCCTGCATAGGATTTTGGAGGCTGTAAATCTTTACGGGAGCGGAAAGACTCATCTTTCTCCTACAGAATGGCTGGTAGTTTCGAACTGCTGACTTTGAGACTAGCAGCCTGACTCGTAACTACTACGCTACCAGAGCTCCTTGCAGTGCATTATAGTGGACAGTAATACCCTATTTCTGATATCCGGGTAAAGAAATCCTGGCTGAGAGTTAGTGTGTGGAAGCTGAGCAGACTGCGAGCCCTGGAGGCAAGGACAAAGGGAGGTGAATGAATGAACTCCTGGAACTTGCTGAAGGCCCCCTCACTGGTGAGTGACAGGGCTGGGATTTGATGCTGGTCAGCCAGGCTTCAAAACTGATCGGAAACTTTCACGGCAGCTTCTGCCTCCTTGTCAGTTTCCTGCATCGGATGGATAACAGCTGAGAGGCATGTCAGTTCATGTGGCCCCAGCCACACGTGCACACCACCCGAACTCTAAACACCATGTAAAATCCAAATACATCGCAGAATGGAAACATCACACAAAATCCAAACACTGTACAAAATCCCAAGGCCACCACCTGCCCGCACTTAACACATCATGAGTTGCTGACGCCACCAGTCCAGCCAGCATGAAACACTGACAGACAAGTGCCACCTTTTCTTTGTAATACTTTTTTTTTAATTGTGGTAAATACACAGGTAGCAAACTTGTTATTTCAGGAGTCCTCATGGGTACATTAGTTGCATTCATCATGTTGGTCAGCTATCACCATTAACCATTCCTGAATTTTTTCCCTCACACATCCCTATTTTGGGCAAGGAGGCGTGTTGTGTCTTTGCAGTAAGAAGTTTGCTAACAGGGAAATAGCAATGGGGGCCAGAAGGTAGCCTCCATATGTGCCTTCCAAATGAGGGACGACGTGGCTTTCTAGAGCCCAGACTTTAAATCTGGTACACCCAGGTTTGAATCTCACCTTCCCCACTCGTAGCCTCCATGAGTTCACCTGAACCTCATTGGTCTCCATGGCAAACTATGGAATGGCAGCACTTCTTGGGATTATAGTAAGAGTTGGACCCCTGGCATAAGGAGCTGGGACTGTTCTGGGGTCACAGAATTAAGAGTCCAGTAGGGTTGAGGTCCCTTTGGAGCCAGTAAGCAGGGGCTGGAGAGAGTTCACCAAGCTCTCTTCTTATCATGGAAGTGTATGCTGATCTTCTTAGTGCTGGCCTTACCCAAAACAGCAGTAACAACCAAGACCTGGTGTGGTGCTGTGAGTTAATGCACTGGACTGCAGAGTCGCATTGAACTGCATTGTCAGCGGTTCAAGCTCACCAGCTTCTCCTTGGAAACCCTATACAGGATAGCTATGGGTCGGAACTGACTCAACAGCACTAAACAACAGCAACAGTGTTCGTTGTTAAACAATTAGAGTTTGCTGTGGAGTAGTGTGGAGCACTTCATGGATGTTAGGATTAAAAGTCTCATATTGCACTTTGAAATGAATCTGTTCGAGTCACAAAGTTTTTTCTTTTCTTTTTGTTTTTTTAATAGACCTGTAAAAGAGGATACCATGACAAAGGATGTTTGTGCTTTCTGACGAATAAGTGAAGTCAGATCATTTATCTATGTATGCACATCCAGTGACAGAATCAAGTTGAGAAGTCAGGTACAGTGAGTTGAGGACTCTGGACTAGTGGTTTAACTACCGCATAGATGAGTAAACTTAACTTCCTTCAATAAAGTTCTTCTAATAAATACCATTTCCTAGGGCAAGCCTGGAGTGAATACAGCTTCTCATTACTGGCACGCAGAGATTAAACAAGACATTGAGTAAGGGAGGATAGTCAACCTTTTGAAGTCAAATGTCACTAGGGAATGTCTTGCCAGCAACATGAGCCAAGATACAGCTTCATGAATGGATTTAAAAAAGAAAGAAAGATACAGGATAGGTTTAAATCTGACAGTATTGGGTCTTCAGCCCATCCTGGTTCATGTTTCTGTTCTTGTTGTCTTTGACGTTTTTGTCAGGCAAACATTCTTAGATTTTTATTGATCTAATAAGATAGGGTGAAATATTCTCACTGCATCACTGTCTACAGTTCTCCTGGGCTTTCAGAATTAAGTTGCCACTATAGTGTGTGTGTGTGTGTATGCCCTGTGTATGCCAATTATAATTTCCAGCCATTGTGAATCAAAGAGCTTTAAAAGAAAAAAAGGATATACTTGTGGAGTGTATAAGTGTTCTGTTTCCATGCGTTTCTATCACAATACTGCCAGATAAGGATTCTTATGCCCATTGTACAGATGAGAAAGCTGAGACTCAGCCAAAATCACTCACTATAGAAGTGATGGAGATGACTGTGTCCAGAACTGCATGAGTCCAAACCTTAATATCTGGGCAACCTCTGTGTGCCTTCCACGTAAGGGACAACGTGGCTCACTACAGCCCAGGCTTGGAATCTGGTATACCCAGGCTTGAATCTCACCTCTACCACTTGTAGGCTATGTAACCTCCATGACTTGACCTCTGAGCCTCACTGGTCTCCATGGCAAACTGTGGAATGGCAGCACTCCTTCGGGTTAGAGTGAGGGTTGGATCCCCGGCATAAAAGAGAATTCCAAAAATTTGCCAGGTGCTCAAAAAGTCGTGATTCATGGTATTTGCCCTCTCTGTCCGTCCATCCCTAGCTGCTTTGGCTTCAGGTTGTACCTCTCAACAGTTGATTAAGATGTCCAACGTGATACACCCTCAGTGACAAAAATTGCTTGACCACTTTTAAGCTGGGTGAACTTGGGTGTTTCTTGCCTTGAGCCTCAGTTTCCTGTTTTATAAGATGAGCCTAATAACACCTCTCTCACAGCATTGTTTGGTTTGGGGATCCAAGGAGAAATGTAATGAGATGCAGGATAAATATGCTTCCTGTCCAAAGTCAGAAGGAAGGAGAAACACCAGCCACCAGAGGTACAGAACCAACCTTGTATATGTGCTCCTCAAGCTGCTGAGGTCAGCAATGTCTGGATTTTCTTCAGCCTCATCTCAGTGCCCAGAGTTCTGAACTTTGGAAGTAGATCATGGACCACTTGGAGAAGCCAATGAAAGATTTCCCTTTCCCTGAAAAAAATGCCCACAGTGTCAGGAGCTCCTAGTTGTGCAGAATCCTATCTGTGGACCTATGTTAAGAACCCTGACCCTGGTGGGTGGCCTTCTCCAAGGTTGATGTTCTGGTATCTTTGGTCCCCTGCTTGGCAAGTGTAGTTGAGGTAGTTCCCAAGCCTCTGAGTAAGCATCAGATCTACTTATCAGTAAAAGTAGGTGAGTGAGAGCCAGGGCCAGCCCACTGCGCTTTAGAAGAGTGTGTGTGGTCTTCATTCAGGAAGGAACAGCTCTCAGGGAAACGGGATGGGAGCCAGCTCTCAAGAGGGAGCCAGAAAGTTGGGACAGCCAGGAGCTGGGTTGGTCACTTTCCCTGGCTTCCTCTGCTTGGTGGCTACAGCAGTATTTTCCCCAGTTGCTGACTGGGCTGGACTTGTAGAAATAGCACAGGACCAAGAGTTCTGGACACTGGGTTGCCCCTGCCATGAGGGAGGGCCTACACGTGCAGAGTCCAGTGCTGGTACCAAGACACAGACAACTACAGTAGACACAGTCCTGTGCCTGGAGGGAGCTCAGTCTGGGAGCAAATCACATGTATCACACACACACACTTTCTGCCTCAGTTACCTCATCTGTCAAATGAGATCATGGCATACATGATCTTGCCCACATTATTGGGTTCTAGGAAAGCTATGGAGTACTGGTGTGGTCACAAGGTCAGCGGTTCAAACTCACCGGTCCATCCTTGGAAACCCTATACAGGGTCGCTATAAGTCATAGCCAACTCTATGGCACTAAACAAAAAACAATAACAGGCAAGCTATAGAGTCTTGGTGTGATGCTGTAGGATAAGCACTGAACTGGTGGCCACAGCGTTACCAGTTCAAACCCACCAGCCGCTCTTGGAAACCCTATACAGAGTCATTGCACACAACAGCATCAGGAAAGCTATATGAAATAATGAATGGAAAGATGAGGAAGTGATGAACAGTTAGTATCACTAGTGACGTGTGTTAGGCATTAGTTGATAATTTAAAGGATAGAACATTTCCTCAGTTTCCTGGAGTTCAAGTTTTATTCAGATTACTTTAATGAGAGTGCATTTCCTCGAAGGAGCACTGGTAGTATAGTAGGTTACAAGTTGAGCTGCTAGCCACAAGATCAGCAGTTCAAGTGTACCAGCCACTTCTTTGGAGAAAGATGAGACTTTCTGCTCCCGTAAAAATTTACCACCTCAGAAGCCGTATACAGGGTCGCTATGAGTCGAAACTGACTCCACAGTACACAACCACCCTCACTATTTCCTCAGTTCTTAAATGGGAATGATAATAATACCTACTCTGCTGAGTTGTGGCAGAGCATGGATATACTGTGTCTTTAAAGTGCTTGGCACATAGTAAGTATACAATGAATTTTCCCTCCTCCCCATGCTGAAGGAGACTGTAGCAGAGAGAATCATTGATTATTGGCTTTGTTGTCTCTGGAAGGAGTCAGGCAGAATGAAGAAAATGTTCATGGATGTCAAGAGGCTGAGGAGGGTTATGTCACACTCCAGACAAGGTCTCTGGGTAGATTAGAACCATGAGGGACAGGGTGAGCTCATTCAAGTACCCTCACTCACTACATGTTCCCCAGTGACAATCGCTTGGCTGTGGAGCTCTAGAAAAGCAAGCCCAACTCCTGCCTTCAGGTGGCAGTGAGGACAGTGGATGTTTCTTGAGCCAGAGAAGACTGAAGCTGACGTTGGCATGATGGTCTCAGAGGAAGAAGCTCTAGACTCCAGAAAAATCATAGTTGCAAGGAAACAATCTCTACTCACTTTTCGGGTGGTTTTAGTGATTATTTATGATTCCTGTGGGTTCTTTTAATATTAATGAGATTGCTCCTTGCCAGATGTGAGGCAAGTATTTTGCCCCTTTAATTGGAATTTATATTTTGTTTCAGAACTTTATGATAGATGTAAGTTTTATGTTTTTGTAAAAATGGTTTGGTGACCATTTTTATTTGTAACTTCTTCCATTGTTTTTTAGGCTTAGATGGGTTAATCACTAATCAAACGCAAGATACATATTCACCTTGATTTCTTTCTAGTTGTTTTGTGTAGCTTTCCCCATTAAATCAGTTAGAATTCATTTTCATGAATGACATAAAATAAGAATCTAAAAAGTTTTTTCTTAATTTAGACACTTTTAACAAACTAGAAGTAATCTTAATGCGCCTTTCATTTAATTGATAATAATAATGCCACCCCCTATAGTATTTAGTGATCACTTGCTTCTTTTTCCTCAGGAGAGATGCAAGAGTGAGAGCTCCTGCCCTCAGGAGACTTCCATATGCATGGGGAAGACAGCATGAGCATGTGGAAATACAAACAGCCACTAACAGTACAAAACCTAGCTAAAACGATGTTGTTGTTAAGTGTTGCCAAGTCCGTTCCGAATTATAGCCACCCTGTCTGTGTATATATATACATATGGTTTCTGAGGAGTCACTAGTGGGTTTAAATCACCAATTTTGTGGTAGCAGTTCAGTGCTTATGCTACAATGCCACACCAGGACTCCAGCCAAGATAGTGTCCCCCCAAGAAAATCCCAAAAAACAGGTGACATAAGCTAAAAGCATCAAGTTGGACCACCTGTAGCTAGTTCCAAGAGACTTCCTGGGAGGAAGAGACAAGTTCTTTGTCCCTTCCTAGCTGTGTGTTCTTGAATAAGTTTACTGACTTCTGTGACCTTCCATTTGCTCATTATCAAAATGGATAGAGCTAACCTAGCTTACGTAGCTGAAAGCTTGCAGTTCAAACTTACCTAGTAGTACCACAGAGAAAACTAGCAGTACCACACAGAAAAGTACCAGTGCTTACCTGAGGAGGCCTTCCTGCCCATAACCGAAGCCTTGAAGGAAAAGGTTCTTCTCAGGAGGGAGGATGGGGAGGTTGCTGAGAGCCCGAGGTGGCTGTTGATTGAAGGAGTGATGAACAGCTCAGTGACAGCTTGGTCAAAGGCCCTGAAGCTCAGACCCAGGTTAGGACTTGGAGTGCACACTGGGGATCTTTTCCAGCCGGTTTCCAGACAGGAAAATGATGGATTGCAAGAAGCACTCTTGGAACAGCTTTTTTGCTGCCCTGTGTAGAAAAACTTGAGAATACCCCCACACGTGTTTCACAGTGTGGGAAGCCAGAGCCTTCCAAGGCTCATGACTACCTTGAGACCAAACTTGCCTAGCAACAATAACGTCAGCACTAGAAACTTACAGGTGACTGTAGCTGAGCCATTCTGGGGAAAAGGAAACTTGTGCGCTAGCCAAACCAAAATGACTTGCAGATTTGCCCTATATAAGCTTGGAACTTTTTAATAAACTTTGTCACTTGCCATCAGCATGTGTCCCTTACCTGATTACTGATCCCCGCCTCTCCCTCAAGTAACCCACAGTCGGAGCCCAACGTGGGGCTCGAACCCACAACCCTGAGATTAAGAGTCTCATGCTCTACCAACTGAGCTAGCCGGGCAGGTAATGTGCCTGCTAGGGCCTACACATGCTCTTATAGCTGGTGGCTGTGAGGATGGTGGACATTTCTTGAGCCAGAGAAGACTGAAGCTGGCATTGGCATAATGGTCTCAAAGGAAGAAGCTCTAGATTCCAGAAAAATCATAGTTGCAAGGGAACAATCTCTGGTTTTAGTGGTTATGATAACTATGGGACTCCTGGTATCATGCTGTGAATTAATGTGCTGGACACAAAGTCAGGTTGAACCACAAGGTCGGCAGTTCAAGCTCACTTGGAAACCCTATACAGGGTCGCTATGGGTCGGAACTGACTCCACGGCATTTAAAAGCAACAACAACAACAAGTGAGTGCTATCAATAATAATGAAATTGGTCTTTGCCATATGTGAGGCAAATATTTTGCCCCGTCATTGGAATTCATATTTTGTTTCAGAACTTTATGATCGATGTACGTTTTATGTTTTTGTAAAGTTGGATCCACTGGGGCCTCTGCTCCAGCTGAGGCACTAGCAGGTATATGTGGCAGAGCAGAATGCCTGGATTTGAAGTATCCCAGGCTGAGGTTCTGGTCACAGGCCTGTGTGGTGACTCTGGGAGATGATACTTTAGGTAGACTCAGGCTAGATGAACCCTTGTTGGTATATCTGGCAACCAGCAGCCAGGAGGATTTACCCATTAGACTGTCCAGGATGGTAGTCAAGGGTGTGGGTTCCAACC
Organism: Chrysochloris asiatica; assembly: GCF_000296735.1. NCBI lineage: Eukaryota > Metazoa > Chordata > Mammalia > Afrosoricida > Chrysochloridae > Chrysochloris > Chrysochloris asiatica. Next base: position 5,906,448 of record NW_006408589.1, read on the forward strand.
AGACCTCCTGGGTTCAGATCCTGAGTGAGATACTCTCCTCTATGGACCTTAATTTCCCTGTGTGTAAATTGTAGTAACCCTAAAAGGGTAGTTGTGAGGATTCCGTGAGTCAGTCCTGGTATGACACTGTCCTGGGCCCACTGGACAGAGAACACTCAGAACTGTGCGCTGAAGTATTCCACTCCTATTCTCACCCATCCTCACATTTAACCCTACTACAGTAACATCTAGCCAGAGGACATGAGGCACCTCCTCCCCAAAACACAGGCATGCAGCCCCACGCTCCTACCATCGGCTCTGCTCTCTCACCCTCTCCCGAGCATGACCAAGTGATAACTAAAAACTCAGGTCTTAAAATCAAGCATTTCCCTAAAGTAAAAGCAGTTGTCTCCAAAATACTGGAGCATGTATTGGTCACAGGGAGAAAATCAAGAGGAATTATTTCTTAAGGAGTCTGGGCCCCTGGGATTGGCTTTGATGTAGCCATGTTTTGGGATTGAGAATCTCAGTGTTTCAATAGACTAATGTCAAGACACGACAAGCACTGACTACTCTTTCTCTCCCCCACTTCTTTTCCTATACAGGGAACACATTGGAAAAAAGAAATCTGGTAAGAATGATATTTTCCATTTATTTCTACCTTGATTGAACACTCATTATGTGGCAGGCCCTGGCCACCACACTGAAGATGCGGTGATATGGATGGATGGATGGATTGATGGATGGATGGATGGATGGATGGATGGATGGATGGATGGATGGATGGATAGATGGATGGATGCTTGACTATTTGATACCTCACCCTGTTTCCCAAGTAAAGGAATTTGAGGTTATTTCATCCTATACCAAAAGGTTACAAAGTGGATGAGATCTGATGTCTTTCCAGAATACCTTGGTGGAACAGCAGAGACAAATGTCTTTCTAACCATGCCATGTGGTTGTTGTGTGCCATCAAGTCAGTTCCAACTCGTAACATCCTAGTGTAGGGCTTCTGAGGCTGTAAATCTTTCCAGGAGTAAAAAGCCTCATCTTTCTCCAGCAGAGTGACTGATGGGTTGGAACCGCTGACCTTGTGGTTAGCAATCCAGTGCTCCGCAACCATGTCATAGGATGTGAAATGCCTTTGTACCACATTATACAAAAGTAATGCAATAACTCAGAGCTATGAGCATTCTTCTTAGGAGGAAGTTAAAAATGTGGGTCCTGGGTCTTGAAGAATGAGCAGAGGTTTTCCACATAGCAGAGGGTGTTCTGGATTGAGGGGATGGTGCGTGCACTGGCCAGGAGGCAGAAATGTGCAGTCTACTTGAGCCTGACCCATATAGCCCCCAGCCTCTGTTTCCTTCAGTTAGTCACCAGTCTGAGCAAGGAACAGGGCTGTTTCAAGAGTTCCCATCCTCACTTCCACCCTCCCTGAAGCAAACTATCTTCCTTCCTAATAATCTTTCCATTCCCTGAACATGACATTTTTTATCAAGAGCAGTAATGGGAACAGAGAAGGTAGGAAATTGGATATTAATAGAGAAGTGACTTGAGTTTATAGATTTCTATTAACAGTAGCCCAACTTTTTCCCCCTGTGACCTGAGATTATCCCGTCTCTCACATCTGCAACAGCACACACCCCACTTGGACCCAGGAGAGTCTTCAGAGCTTCCGGAATTCTAAGTTCGTTTAGATATTCCTAGGACCCCTAGAAGTTTAAGGGAGTTGATGAGGATAAAGAGGGACAAGCAGAGATCTCAGAAGTGAAAAAAAAAAAAAAAACGCCTCCTCTCGTGAACCCGGTTTCCTCATCTGTAAAATGGGGATAATGCTAGTAATTTACCTTGTAGGATTACTACAGGATTTTAATAACATGTGTAAAACACTTAGAACAGTTATTGATATGCTGCTATTGTTAACTCTTATTACTACTACAATTAAGGAGCCCTGGCAGCATAGTGGGGTACAAGTTGAGCTGCTAACCGCAAGGTCAGCAGTTTGAATCTACCAGCCGATCTGCAGGAAAAAGATGAGGCTTGATGATCCTTTCTTGACAGCCTCAGAAAACCTAAACAGGGTTGCCATGGGTTAGAACTGACTCCACAGTACACAACCATCACCACCACCACTCCTATTATTACTTCAAAACACATTGATAGCTTATTCCAAATTCAACACCTCTGGTCCCTTGAAAAGGAGCCCTAGTGACAGTGGTCTATGCATTGAACTGCTAACCTCATTGAACTTCTCTGGAGAAAGACGAGAATCCCACCCAGTCTGTTTACAAAGATTTACAGCCTTGGGGTTCTCTATAGCGTGGCTCTGAATCAGAATTGACTCCATGGAAGTGGAATCAGTTTTGGTTCTTTTCCTGCCTTCTGGGCACAGGGCCTCTGGTCATCCTTGCAAGGAAGACTGGAGAGAGAATGAATCTATTTGCTTCAAGGTATGGCATCCCAGTGTGGCACTATAGGACAAGCATTGGGTGGCTAACCACAAGGTTGGTGGTTCATACCCACCAGTCGCTCTCAGAAACACTCTACAGGGTCACCCTGAGTCGGCAGCAAGTCAACAGCACTTCACAACAACAGCAATGGCATCTGCAATTAACTTTGGCCTTTTCCCACCCAGTCTGTTTACAGCTCTCCTTTCTGACTTAATGGGTACTGACCAGAACCTTGATATCCTGCTAAAGCTGCAAATAGTTCTTGAGATCCAGGCATAATTATACATTTCTTAGAAAAGAGCAGAGAGAAGAGCCTGCCAACCACTCGTGGCTGGTCATGAGGTTTCAGATTTTGAGTGTGCCGAGACTCTTTCCTTGGAAGGAACTGGTGGGAGGGAGAGGAAACAGACAGCTCTAGTTTGTGAAAAACAAAAGTGTCCGATTGGAACCCACTTGATGAGAGGACTTGTCTGGGTAAGGGAGAAGAAGCTCTAATTTGTGGTAACCACAGTTACATCACTGACCTGCAATGATGGGGGATAGGTTTATTTATAGTTCGGCTGGGTGGAAAATAGCATCTTTCTTATTTAGACTAAGAACCCATGCTGAGATTAGCCTTATTTTTTATCTGACCTTCGAACACTTACTTCCACTATTTTAGAACCAACCTTCTGAGTTTAATTTTGAAGGGATTTAAGGTTGACAGCTCAAATCCTGAGATTTCTGTTCCAGAACTCTGAGTTGGAGAAAGCTTATCTGTTGACAGCATTTTTTAAGCATGGCTGCTAACTCCTACATGCTTTGGCTAAAAGGTCTCAAATACTGAGCATCCTACAGGAAAATATCCTCCCATCAAAACTTACTAGACCATCTGATTTTACTTAATGAAGTTATTGTTAAGTGGCGTTGAGTCGGTTCCAACTCTTAGTGAGTATAAGTTTCCAAGGAGCAGCTGGTGAGTTTGAACCGCCAACCTTGCAGTTCAAACTGACCTTGAGGTCAATTGTTTATCCTCTGGCACCACACCAGGACTCCACTTACTGAAGTAGTATCTCCTTTACTGATATGTTAAACAAGATTAGCAGGAAAATGAATCTCTGGGAAACAAGCCCCACTTTATAACTTCTTGCTATTTAAAAAATATATGTTATCATAAAGAAAACAACTCCTCATTAGAAAATTCAGTGGTAGATCAGACACTTTGTTGTTGTTATAACACCTTCTCAATGTTAAAAATCACCCTTCCACTCTCAAATCTCTTCCTTTCTTCTTACCTTTTCTTTCTCTCTTCTATCCTGGTAGGCTTGTTGTTGTTGTTAAGTGCTGTCGAGTTTGTACCAACTCATAGTGACCCTGTGCACAACAGAGCAAAACACTACCCAGTCCTGCGCCAACCTCAGAATCATTGCTAAGCTTGAGCTCATTGCTGTTGCCACTGTACCAGTTCATCTCATTGGGGGTCTTCTCCTTTTCTGCTGACCCTCCACTTCACCAAGCATGGTGTCCTTCTCTAGGGACTGGTCCTTCCTGATGTCCAAAGTATAAGAGGTGAAATCTAGCCATCTGGCTTCTAATGAGCATCTGGTTGTACTTCTTCCAACACAGATTGGTTTGTTCTTTTGGCAGTCCACGGTACTTTTTAATATTCTCCTCCAGTTGTTGTTGTTGTTAGGTGCCATCAAGTCAGTACCAACTCATAGCGACCCTATGCATAACAGAATGAAACACTGTCCAATCCTGGGCCAACCTCACAATTGTTGCCACGCTTGAGCCCATTGATGCTGCCACTTTGCCAATCTGTCTTGCTGGGGAGGTCTTCCTCTCTTCCTCTTTTTCTCTGACCCTCCACTTTAGCAAAAATGATATCCTTCTCCAATGACTGGTCCCTCCTGACAATATGTCTGAAGTATGAGAGATGAAGTTTGGCTGCACTTATTCCAACACAGATCTGTTGGTTCTTTTGGCAGCCCATGGCACTTTCAATATTCTCCTCCAACACCATAACGCAAAAGCATCAATTCTTCTGTGGTCTTCCTTATTCACTGTCCAGCTTTCGCATCCATATGAGTTTATTGAAAATACCATAGCTTAGGTCAGGCGCACCTTAGTTTTCAAGTTAACATCTTTGCTTTTCAACACTTTAAAAAGGTCTTGTGCAGATTTGCCTAATGTAATACGTAGTTTGATTTCTTGACTGCTGCTTCCATGAGTGTTGATAATTGATCCAAGAAGAATGAAGTCCTTGACAACTTCAATCTTTTCTATGTTGATAAGAACGTTGTTTATTGGTCCAGTGGTGAGGATTTTTGTTTTCTTTACATTGAGAAATCCGTACCTAAGGCTGTGCTCTTTAATCTTCATCAGTAAATATTTTAAGTCCTGTTCACTTTCAGCAAGCAAATTTGTATCATGTGCATATGGCAGGTTGTTAATGAGTCTTCCTCCAATCCTGATGCCACATTTTTCTTCATGTAACCCAGTTTCTAAGGTTATTTCCTCAGCATACAGGTTGAATAAGTATGGTGAAAGAATACAACCCTGTTGCACACCTTTCTTAATTTGAAACCATTCAGTGTTCCTTGAATGTTCTGTTTGAACAACTGCCTCTTGGTCCATGTACAGATTCCTCATGAGCACAATTAAGTGTTCCGGAATACTCATACTTCGCAATGTTGTCCCTAGCTTGTCATGATACACACAATCAAAAGCCTTTGCATAGTCAATAAAGCACAGGTAAACATCTTTCTGATATTCTCTGCTTTCAGTCAAGATCCATAGGACATCAGCAATGATATCCCTCGTATCCATCATACTTGGTATAGTGGAGGGTCAGTGAAAGAGAAAGACCTTCAATGAGATGGATTGACATAGTGGCAGCAGCAATGGGCTCAAGTGTAACAGCTTGAGCACAGAACTGGGCAGTGTTTTGTTCTGTTATGCATAAAGTCACTATGAGCTGCATCTGACTTGACAGCACCTAACAGCAATGAGAAGATCACGTATTGGCATAGGGTTCAGGGCTGGCACTTTCTCTCTGGGGTCAGGTCCAAGTCTTAAACTACCTGCCTGTTCATTCATACCTCGTTCCACAGCCTCTTCTGAATCTAGCTTGAACTTCTGGAAGTTCTCTGTCAATGTATGCTTGCAGCCGTTTCTGTATTACCTTTAGTAAAACTTTACTTGCATGGGATTTCAAAGATATTGTCCAATGATTTCTGCATTCCACTTGGTCACCTCTCTTTGGAATGGGCACAAATATGGATCTCTTCCAATCCATTGGCCAAATAGTTGTCTTCCAAATTTCTCCTCCAGTACCATAATTCAAATTCATCAATTCTTCTATGGTCTTCCTTATTCATTGCTCAACTTTCAGATACATATGAGGTATTGAAAATACCATGACTTGGGTCAGGCACACCTTAGTATTCAAACAGACATCTCTGCTCTTTAATACATTAAAGAAATCTTGTGTAGCAGATTTGCGTAATGCAATACGTCATTTGAATTCCTGACTGCTGCTTCCATGAGTGTTCATGATTGATCCAAGCAAAGAAGTGTAGAGCTTCAATCTTTTTTCCATTTATTTTGAAGTTATTTATTGGTACAGTGGTGAGGATTTTTGTTTTCTTTACACTGAGGTATAATCCATACCAAAAGCTGTGATCTTAAGTCCTTTTTGCTTTCAGCAAGGAAGGTTGTATCATGTGCATAAGGCAGGTTGTTAATGAGTCTTCCTCCAATCCTGATCCCACGTTTTTTTTCATATAATCCAGCTTCCCAAATTATTTGCTCCACATACAGAGTGAATAAGTATGGTGAAAGAATACAACCCTGGCACATGTTGTTGTTGTCAGGTGCCATCGAGTCGGAACCGACTCATAGCGACCCTATGCACAGCAGAACGAAACAATGTTCGATCCTGGGCCAACCTCACTACCGCTGCCACACCTGAGTCCATCAATGATGCCAC
>NW_006408589.1:5914516-5930751 GCF_000296735.1 Chrysochloris asiatica
CTTCAGTATCATTGACTCTTGATCATAGGCTGCCTCTTGAAATGGTTGAACATCGTCCATCTCTTTTTGATACAGTGACTCTGAATTCCTTCCATCTTCTTTTGACACTTTCAGCATCATTCAATATTTTGTCCATAGAATCCTTCAGTATTACAAGTCGAGGCTTGAATTTTTTTCTTCAGTTCCCTCAGCTTGAGAAATGCTGAGCATCTTCTTCCCTTTTGGTTTTCTAACTCCAGATCTTCGCATATTTCATTAAAATGGTTGGTCCTGACAACTCCTAGACCTTAGCCACCTGCACCAACTTTGGGGTATTGCATTTACTGTGCTTTGCTTTATAGAGCTTTGCTTTATAGACACTTGACTTCACTAACAAGTGTCTCTACCTAACACCTAACTGGCTTCAAGCCCAGTTTGGACCTTCTAGTAGATCAAATGAATTAGGTTCTCTTTTTAATTCATTTTGGTAAGTTGAATACTCTGGATAAAATGAAGACAGTCTTTCCTGGAAGAAATGTAATGAAAGTTGAAAAGCAATTCCATGCTCTCTTCAGAACCACTTCATGGCAGAGTTTACAATGTAAAGTTACAGGTATGAATGAACAGGGAGGTAGTTTAAGACTTGGACCTGACCCCAGAGAGAAAGTGCCAGCCCTGAACCCTGTGCCAATACGTGATCTGCTCATTGCTGTTAGGTGCTGTCAAGTCAGGTGCAGCTCACAGTGACCTTATGCATAACAGAACAAAACACTGCCCAGTTCTGTGCTCAAACTGTTACACTTGAGCCCATTGCTGCTGCCACTGTGTCAGTCCATCTCATTGGAGGTCTTTCTCTTTCACTGACCCTCCACTTTACCAAGCATGATGGTCCTTCCCCAGGGACTGGTCCTTCCAGATGCTACATCCAAAGTATGAGAGATGAAGTCTAGCCACTCTAACTTCTAAGGAGCATTCTGACTGCACTTCTTCCAAGACAGGTTTGTTTGTTCTTCTAGCTGTCCATGGTACTTTTAATATTCTTCTCCAATGCCATAATTCAAATGCATTGATTCTTTTTTCTTTTACCTTAACTTTTTATTGTGAATTTAGTGAAGGTTTACAGACAAGATCATCAGTTTTACATTCAACAAATCATACACTCTGTTTATCTCTATGAATGCAATCCCCTCCATGCAGCAAGTTATCCCGCTTCCTCCCTGCAGTTCCTATTTCCAGTCCACCCTCCTTCCCATCCCTTGTCATCATATACCATCCCTAGGTATATGGTCCCCTTTTGAAAGATTGGCCAGTAATGGGTTTTTTTCTTTTCTTTTTCATTTGACAGTATTTGCTTATATTCCCTCTGTTTTTTGTTTTGTTTTGATGTACACAAAAACACTGGGGAATATATAATCATTTAAATAGCCAAAGGGCACATTCTGCAAGCCAGTTGCCTGGCCGCCAGCACATAGCCTTTCTCTTTCCATGAGTCTAGAATTCTCAACTGCTCTACCTTTCCATGCCATCACCTCTGCCTCCATCTCTTGCATCGATTCTTTTATGGTCTTCTTTATTAATTATCTAGCTCACATGCATATAAAGCTACTGAAAATACCATGGCTTGGGTCAGGCAAGCCTTAGTCCTCAAACTGATATCTTTGCTCTTGAACACTTTAAAGAGGCCTTGTGCATCCGGTTGACCTAATGCAATACGTCATTTGATTTCTTGGCTGCTGCTTCCATGAGTGTTTATTAAGAATCCAAGCAAATTGAAATATTTATTGGTCTACTTGTGAAGATTTTTGTTTTCTTCACATTAAGGTGCAATCCATACTGAAGGCTCTAGTTTTTGCTCTTTATCAGTAAGTATTTCAAATCCTCTTCACTTCCAGTAAGCAGCATTGTATCATCTATATATCGCAGGTTGTTAATGAGTCTTCTCCAATCCTGATGCCACTTTACTCAACATACAATCCAGCTTCTCAGATTATTTGTTCAGCATATAAACTGAATAAGTATGGTGATAGGATACAACCCTGGCACACAACTTTCCTGCTTTTAAACCATTCGATATCCTCTTGTTCTGTTCGAATGACTACCTCTTGGCCACTACAGGTTCCTCATGAACACAATCAAGTGTTGTGGAATACTCATCTTACGCAGTGTTATCTATCCATAGTTTGTCATGGTCCACACAGTTAAAAGCCTTTGCATAGTCAATAAAGCCCACATGAACATCTCGCTGCTATTCTCTACTTTCAGCCAAGATTCACCTCACATTAGCCTGGGTCAGGTGCACCTTAGTCCTCAAGCTGATATCTCTGCTCTTCAATACTTTAAAAAGTTCCTGTGCAGCAGATTTGCCCAGTGCAATACGTCGTTTGATCTCTTGACTGCTGCTTCCGCGTGTTGATAGTTGATCCAAGAAGAATGAAGTCCTTGACAACTTCAATCTTTTCTCCATTGATAAGAATGTTGTTTATTGGTCCAGTGATGAGGATTTTTGTTTTCTTGAACATTGAGATGCAATCCATACCGAAGGCTGTGCTCTTTGATCTTCATAAGTAAATGTTTCAAGTCCTCTTCACTTTCAGCAAGCAAGGTTATATCATCTGCATATCACAGATTATTAATGAGTCTTCCTCCAATCCTGACACCACATTTTTCTTCATAGAACCCAGCTTCTTGTATTATTTGCTCAGCATACAGGTTGAATAAATATGGTGAAAGAACACAACCTTGTCGCACACCTTTCCCAATTTTAAAACATGAGTATAGTCGCCTTTTATTTTGTTTAAAAACACTATTTGCAGTGAGAAGTCATCAGTCTTGCAAAATTCTTATCATATGCTCTCCAGCATCATTTTTATCACCAAGGTCATGTTTTCCAACTACTGATCCTTCCTCTTTTTTTTCTACCTTTCACATTCCAATCACAAGTAATCAACAATGCATCTTGATTGCATGTTTGATCAATTTCAGAATGAAGAAGTTGGTAGAATTCTTTATTTTCATTATCACTGGCTTTAGTGGTTGGTGCTTACATTTGAATAATAGTGGTATTAACTGATCTTCCTTTAAGGAGCGTGAGTATTATTCTTTCAAAGACAGTAAGTACTGTAATTCAAGATAAATCTTGCAGTGTTCATTTTTTATGATGAATATAATGCTGTTCCTTTTTAATTTAATGTTCATTCCCAGCATAATAAGCAATATGCCTGTCTGATTCAAAATTATTCATTTCAGCTCATTAATACCTTGGATATTGATATTTATGCATTCCATTTCATTTTTTGACAACTTCTATTGTCTTTGAGTCATACTTCATATATTCCATGTTCTTATTATTAATGGATATTATAGCGGTTTCTCCTCATTCTGAGTTGTGTCCAAACAGCAAATAAAGGATCTTAAAAGCTTTCCTCCATTCACATCATTATGGTCAACTGTACTTCGAGGTGGCAACTTTCTAGGTCGTATTTTGAGTACCTTCCAACTTGAGGAGCTCATCTTTTGGGTTTATATCTGATAATGTTCCTCTAATATCTATAATGTTTCCATCTTCTAGCAGTCTGTCTGCCAGTGTTCCTCGTCTGTTCCTAAGGTTTTCAGTGGAGAACCATTAAGAAGTGGTCTGCCTCTCCTTACTAATCTCTCTTAGTCTGGAATCTGTGCTGAGACCTATCCACCATCGATGACCCTGCAGGTATTTAAAATACTGGTAGCAGAGTTTCCAGCATCACAGCACCATGCAGGCCACCACAGTATGACAGACTAGCAGATGAGTGGTGGATCTGCTCGTTTAAAAACACGAAAACAAACCTACTGCCGTAACGTCGATTCCAACTCATAGCAACCCCATAGGACAAAGTAGAACTGTTCCATAGTGTCTACCAGACTGTTCATCTTTACCAACGCAGACTACCACATCTGTCTCCCATAGAGAGAGAGGCTGGTGGGTTCAAACCACCTACCTTTCAGTTAGCTCTGAGTGCTTAATCACTGCGCCATCAGGGCTCCTTGATCTGCTCCTGCCACTTCAGAATTCCAAACCCTGATCTCTGCCCTCCTCATTTCCTGGCTTCACATCACAATGCCCTGACATTGTCACCGTCGATACGTCCACCAGATTCTGTTGGCAGACTGGTTAAGACATTAGGTACAGAAAAGCATCATTTCAGTCCATTGATCAGAATCCTAAAAATATTCATGTGGTACAGCTGTGTCACCATCCATTATTAAAACTAAGTGGCGCTTTTCGGCTTTTGGCTTGGAGGAGGTGTAGGTGCAACTTTTCTCGGTAGTCCTGCATCTGGGTTCATCCGACACCAGCCACCTCCACCATGCCTCTGAAGTTTGACCCCAACGAGGTCAAAGTCGTGTACCTGAGGTGCACCGGAGGGGAAGTCGGGGCAACTTCCGCTCTGGCCCCCAAGATCGGCCCTCTGGGTTTGTCTCCAAAAAAGATTGGTGATGACATTGCCAAGGCAACTGGTGACTGGAAGGGGTTGAGGATTATGGTGAAACTGACCATTCAGAACAGACAGGCCCAGATTGAGGTTGTGCCTTCTGCTTCTGCCCTGATCATTAAAACTCTCAAGGAACCACCCAGAGACAGAAGCAGAAAAATATTAAGCACAGTGGAAATATCAGTTTAGATGAGATCATCAGCATTGCCCGTCAGATGCGACACCGGTCTTTGGCCAGAGAACTCTCTGGGAACATTAAAGATATCCTGGGGACTGCCCAGTCAGTGGGCTGCAACGTTGATGACATCATAGATGACATCAATAGTGGTGCTGTGGAATGCCCATCTAGTTAAGACTTACAAAGAACATATTCAATAAAGGATCATTTGATAACCAAAAAAAAACTAAGTGGCAACAATTAATCTTTGAAGTCAGAATGTTCTGGCTTAGCTGGGGTTTCTCTTCCTATTTATGTCCTTTGTGGTCTATAGACAGAAAGGTGCCCAAGAATGACTATCAACGCTGTGTGCTCTTACAGCAAGCCTTGCAGCCTTGTCTAATTTTGGAAGGTTTCTAGAAGTCTCCATCCACTGTTTACCCACCCCACAGATGTCTATTGAACAAGAGAGACACAGATACTCATTCAACAAACATTTTTTCAATAACTCCTGTGTATGACAGTGCCCCATGTCCCCAGGGAACACAGAAGTATATATGATGTGAAAAGTACATTCACAGTCTCGCAGAAAAGAGAGATGTGTAACTAAATTAAAATGTTGCAGGTTCTGTGAGAGATAGCATTTTAATTTCTCAGAGTGCAAAAAGTCACATAAAGCTAAGTTTTAAAGCATTTATTTATCCATTCAAGTGTTTATTGAGCCCTGTGGATGCCTTCCATGTTCTAGTCCAGAGGTTAGCACGCTTTTTCTCTCAAGAACTGGGAAGCAAATATTTAGGCATTGTGGGCCACATATGGTCTTTATAAATTTAAAAATAAAAATTAACAAACCTTTAAAAATAAAAAAAATCGTTCTTAGCTCCTCAACATTACAGAAAGAGATGACAGTTCATGGGACTCTAGACAAGTAAGTATGTTGTTGTTAGATGCCTGTGAGTCGATTCCAATTCATAGAAACCTCATACACAACAGATGAAACATTGCCGGATCTTGCTTGAATCTATTGTTGTCACCACTGTGCCAAACCAACATGCTAAGGGCCTTCCTCTTTTTCACTAACCCTCCACCTTACCAAGCATGATGTCTTTCCTCAGAATGGTCCCTTCTGAAACCATGTCTGAAGTATGAGAGACAAAGTCAGGCCATTCTGGCTGTACTTCTTCCAACACAAATTGGTTTGTTCTTCTGGCAATCTATGGTACTTTTAATATTCTTCTCCAACACCAAAACTCAAATGCATCAATTCCTCTATTGACTTCCTTATTCACTGGCCAACTTTCACATGCATATGAGGATTTTGAAAATACCATGGCTTGGGTCAGGTGCACCTTAGTCCTTAAATTGATATCTTTACTCTTGAACACTTTAAAGAGGTCTTGTGCAGCAGATTTGTCTAATGCAATACATTGTTTGATTTCTTGACTGATAATTACATTATATGAGTGTTGACAGTGGATTCAAGCTAACTGAAGTCTTTGAAAACGTCAATCATTTCTCCATTTATATGGATATTATTTTATTGGTCCAGTGGTGAGGACTTTTGTCTTCTTTACATTGAGGTGTAACCCATACCGAAGGCTATGGTCTTTGATCTTCATCAAAGTAAATATTTTAAGTCCTCTTCGCTTTCAAAAGGCAAGGTTATATCGTCAGCATATTGTAGGTTGTTACTGAGTCTTCCTTCAAACCTGTTGCCACATTGTTCATCATATAATTAATTTTCTTAGCTTATTTGCTCAACATAACAGATTAAAAAATTATGGTGAAAGAATACAAGTCTAACACACACTTTTCCTGATTTTAAGCGATTCAGTGTTCCCTTGTTCTATTCAGACATCTGCCTCTTGGTCTATGTACAGGTTCTTAATGAACATAATTAAGTATTCCAGAATATTCATACTTCTCAATGTTGTTCATAGCTTGTCATGATTCATACAATTGAACACATTTACATACTCAATAAAGAACACCTTTCTGGTATTCTCTGCTTTCAGCCAAGGTCCATCTACGTCAGCAATGATATCCCTCATTCCATATCCTGTCTGAGTCTGGCTTGAACCTATGTCAGTTCCCTATTAATGTACCGTTGCAGTGTTTTAAAATTATTTCTCAAAAAAATTTACTTGCATGTGATATTAATGATATCGTCCAATGATTTCCACATTCTGTTGTGTCATCTCTCTTGGAATGGGCATAAATATGGATCTCTTCCAATCAGTAGGCCAGGTAGCTATCTTCCAAATTGGCATAGATGAGTGAGTGTCTCTAGTACTACATCAGTTTGTTGAAAATTTTCAATTTGTTTTCCATCAATTCCTGGAGGCTTGTTCTTTTTCAGTGCCTTCAGTGCACCTTGGACTTCTTCCTTCAGTATCATTGGCTCTTGATCATATGCTACCTTTTGAAATGGTTGATATTCACATGTTTTGGCACACTGACTCTGTATTCCTTCCATCTTTTGATGCTTTCTGAATCATTCAACATTTGCCCAGAGAATCCTTCAATATTTCAAGTCGAGGCTTGAAGTTTTTTATTTTTTTAGTTCTTTCAAGTGCTGAGCACATTCTTCCATTTTGGTTTTATAACTCCAGCTCTTTGCATATTCATTATAATATTTGACTTTGCCTTCTCAAGCTGCCCTTTGTAATTTTCTCTTCTTCTCTTTGGGTTCCTCTTTTCTTCCATTTGCTTTAGCATCTCTATGCTGGAAAGTAAGTTTCAGTGTCTCTTCTGACATCCACTTTGATCTTTTCCTTCTTGTTTTCTTAATGACTTTTTGCTTTCTTCCTTATGATGTTCTTTTTTTTTCCTTATGATGTTCTTGATGTCATCTCACAACTTTTCTGGCCTTCGGTTTTTAATGTCTAAGTATCAAATCTGTTCTTCAAATGATCTCTAAATTGAGGTGGGATATAATCTAGGTCTTACTTTGGCGATTGTGGACTTGTTTTCATTTCCTTCAGCTTCAGTGTGAATTTGCATATGAGCAATTGATGATCTGTTCCACAATCTGCCCCTGGCCTTGTTTTTGCTGATGACATGGAGCTTTTCCACGATCTCTTTCCACAGATGTAGTCAATTTGATTTCTGTGTATTCCATCTGGTGAGGTCCATGTGTATAGTCATCTCTTATGCTGTTTAAAAAAGTTGTATCTTCACCAACCTTGCTTGGTGAAAGTGAAGAGGACTTAAAATTTATTAAAAGTTATTGATGAAAATCAAAGACCATAGCCTTCGGTATGGATTGCATCCTCAATGTAAAGAAAACAAAAGTCCTCACCACTGGACCGATAAACAACATTCTTAGCAATGGAGAAAAGATTGAAGTTGTCAAAGACATCATTCTTCTTGGATCAACCATCAACACTCATGGAAGCAGCAGCCAAGAAATCAAACGACGTATTACATTAGGTAAATCTGCTGCATGAGACCTCTTTTAAGTGTTCAATAGTAAAGATGTCAATTTAAGAACTAAGGTGCACCTGACCCAAGCCGTGATGTTTTCAATAACCTCATTCATTATGCATGTGAAAGTTGGACAGTGAATAAGGAAAATCATAGAAGAATTGATGCATTTGAGTTATGGTGTTGGAGGATAATACTCAAAGTACCGTGGGCTACCAAAAGAACCAACAGAGCTGTGTTGGAAGAAGTGTAGCCAGAATGCTCCTTGGAGGCCAGGGTGACCAAACTTCATCTCTCATACTTTGGACATATTGTCAGAAGGGACTAATCACTGGAGAGGGATATCATGTTTGGTAAGGTGGAGGGTCAGAGAAAAAGAGGAAGACCCCCAGTGAGATGGGTTGGCAAAGTGACGGCATCAATGGGCTCAAGCGTGGCAACAATAGTGAGGTTGGCCCAGGACCAGGTAGTGTTTTGTTCTGTTGTGTGTGGGGTCTCTATGAGTCAGTACCGACTCAATGACGTCTAACAACTCTTCTGGTCTTCGTTCATTAGAGTCTAATGCATCAAATCTGTTCTTGAGATGATTTCTAAGTTCAGGTAGGATATGTTCATGATCAAATTTTGGCTCCTGTGGGCTGTTTTAATTTTTTTCAACCTGAACATGCATACGGGACAAGTAAGTATTGCAGTAAACAAATGAGCTGCATCCCCTGTCCTCATGGAGTTTATATTCTAGAGTGGAAAAAAGAAAATAGAGAGATGTGTAAATGTGCAACATCTATGATGGTTATAAGAGAACAGATAAAAGCACTGTGACAAGAAGAAAAGTGGGTGAGGCCCTGCTGGGGAAGGGAAGCACTGCTTTATAGAGCAGTTTGGGACTATCTCATTGATAATGTGACATTTTATAAGGTATCTAAAGATGGGGAAGCAGGGAGCAAAATATGCAAAAGACTCACCCTGACAGAAAGAATTGCAAAAACCCTGCAGTGTGAACATGCTTTGTATTACCAAGGACTCACAAAATCAGAATATAGTCATCAAAGTTGGGTTTGATTTGATTGCAAATGACAGAAAACCCCAAATAAGTGTGGTTTAAACAATATCATTTTGATTCCTGGTGTGGGGCCATAAGATAAGCATTTGACCTCAAGGTTGACTTGAACTGCAAAGTTAGTGGTTCAGACTCACCAGGCGCTCCTCAGAAACCCTATAAGGGATCACTATGAGTCAGAACCAACTCAAGGGTGTTTAACAACAGCACACTATAATTTGATTTCTTCTCAGGTCACATTCCAAATACTGGTGTTCTAGGGCTAACAGTACTTGATAACACTGTCTTGCTCAACGATATGCAGCCAGTATTCCCAAGATCACCTCGTGGCCCAGAGTGGCCGCTGCAGATCCAGACATCACTTTCACATCTCAGCCAGCAAGAATGAATGGATAATAAAAAGGACAAACCCCTCCTGTGAGGATTCTTATTAGAAGTTGCATGCAAATTTCTGTTTATATCCCATTGACTAAAACTTAGTCACATGGCCACTCCTAACTGTAAAGACATCTTGGCTAAAACCTGGGAACTCTATTATTCTAGAAGAAAAGGAGAAAGGGGAATACATAGCCCTTTGTGCCACGTCAGGTCAATTGGCAGTGGATGCTGCAGGACCCTTTAGGTCACTGGATCTTTCCCTGAATGAGGTGTAAGGGCCACTGCAGGGTTTTGACCATTGAGGACTGAGATCTCACACTCCTTCTAGAAGGATCACTCACTCTGACTGCTGTGTAGAAAACAGGCCATGGGGGTGGGGGGTGGGGAGGGAGTCTCAAGGCTGTCAGCAGGAGACCAGCTGGCTACCATTCAAATAGGAAGGTGAGAAGACAACCCAGGCAGAATAAACACACCTTCAGGATTTCCAAATTTACAGTTATAACAGGGATGCAGTCTGTGTAAACACACCTTCAGGATTTCCAAATTTACAGTTATAACAGGGATGCAGCAACCAAAAGACAATGTCAGAAAAGCAAGTAGAACCCTCAAGCAGTATAACACTAAGACAGGGCATCCAGCACTGAATTACTGGAGGAGTCCTGGTGTGGCGCTGTAGGATAATGCACTGGAGAATAAGGTCAGTTTGAACCATAACGTCGGCGGTTCAAACTCACCAGCTGCACCTTAGAAATACTATTCAGGATCACTATGATTCAGAACTGACTTAATGGCGCCTAATGACAACAACAGACTAGAGAAGCCGGATAGAAACCATTTCTGGTGTTCTCCTTCCCTCTCCTGGCCCCAAAGAAACCCCAAGGAGTACGTGAGTGGAGCAGGGTTGTGGCTCACTGGAAAGAAGGCCACCTACAGTACACCTGGGGTACTTTGAGAAAGACCCCAGCACATCACTGCATTCCAGCCTCTGGCATCCAGAAGCAGCACAAAAGCCCTTTGTTAGAACCACATGGTCTGAATTTTTGGTGTGGGTAACCAGAACAGGACACTGTAGCTGCGGCTAGCTAGGGTCACTGCTTCTTGGCATTGTGACCATGTTCTGGCCAGTCACCCTTCCCAGCTGACGTTAATGGAGAGCAACTGGAGGGAAGAACAAAAGGGAGGAAAGAAATGGAAGATGGTGGATGGGCGGCCATGCTAGACTACACACTGTACATAAACTCCCAACACAACCACTCTTTGAGGTGTGTACTGCCATTCACACTTTATTGACAAGAAACAGGTTCAGAGGGATTAAGTGAGTAGCCTTCAGTCACACAGCTTGTTAAATGACAAAGCCAAACTTGAACTAGATCCTTCTGGTAGGGTGGGGAGTTGGGGAGAGAAAAGAAAATGCTAGGGAAGGAAAGGGATCTGAGGCAGGCTTTCTCTCCCTATCACCATGCCAGCATCTGTTCACACTGAGCTTTACTTCTTTGGGTCTTGAAGATTAACTTTTGTCTTTCCTCTCCGACCATCTCCCCTGAGGTCTGGCTGCAGGGGTGACTTCTTCCTAACCCCCAGAATGACTGCCCACTCCAGACAGTCTAGGCATTTCAGCAGCCTTCCAGCAGCCTCCGAGTAGGCTGCTTACTGAACCCCACCAAAGTGTGCTTTGGGGGGCAGCGGTCAGATGGTCTCTTTTACCACCTGGCACTTGACTGTTGAGTGAATGAACGAACGCAGGACACTGGGCATTCTGAAAGTTCCTGGCTGCTCGTCCTGATCTTTAGGAAACTTTTCTTTGGAAATTCATTAGGCAGAGACCAGAGTCCCAGTTGCGGGCCCTGAGGTCAGCTGCGTCCAGAAAAGAGGAGAAAGAGCACCTACTTCACAATTAGCTGCCCTGCTGCCCAGGTGGCTACTCAACAAGTCTTCTTGGCAGGAAGCCTGTGGGCTGGTGTGGGCCAGGGAATGGCGATACTGATGTCTGGGGGCTCCCTGCTGTCACTTGTAGCTCTTTTTCTGTTATTCCCCAGGGACTCCCATCTCAGACGCCCTCGTATTTCCCTTTATTACTATCAGCTGGAGTCCTTTTGTGGTGCTGTAGGTTCAGCACTGGACTGCAAACCATAAGGTTGACAGTTCAAACCTACCAGCTGCTCCTTGGAAACCCTATACATGGTCTCTATGAGTCGCAACTAACTCGAAGGCACTTAACAACAAAAAGAACACCCTCAGCTGGGAAGGTGGCCGGCCAGAGTATAGTCATAATGCCAAGAAGCAGTGACCCTAGCTAGCCCCAGCTACAATGTCCTGTTCTGGTTTCCCACACCAAAAATTCAGACCGCATGGTTCTAACAAAGGGCTTTTATGCTGCTTCTGGATGCCAGAGGCTGGAATGCAGTGGTGTGCTGGCAAATGTTTAACAACAGCTCTCTTGGTGTGGAGAGGGAGAAGAGAAGTCTTGATTTATAGCATTTGCCAATTTGCATGGTGTAAATACTTGATCTGCGGTCAGTTTCAAGCTACCAACAAGTCCCAACCACCCAGTAGAGAGCTAGGAAGAGATGAACAAAATGGGTTCAGTCTGGGCCGTCTGTCCAACATACACACTACTGTGTGTATTTTGGACACAGAAATAAGAGGATTTTAGGACAGTTCACAGACTTACGGAAATATGGAATATTTTGAATCAAGGCTTTCAGAAAACTCTTTTTCTGGTTAACATCCAACTCATGGCAAACCTATTGTGTCAGGGTAAAACTGTGTTCCTTGGGGTTTTCAATGGCTGATCTTTTGGAAGTAAACAGCCAGGTACCTCTGGTTGGATTCAAACCACCAATATTTCAGATAGTAGCCAAGTGTGTTAACCACTTGTAACACCCAGAGACTTCTCAGAAAATATTGAGGGATTATTTAGAATCAAGACCATGAACATGTCAAGCTGCTTTCCCACACATTCATCCTGCTACTCTCCTAGTTCCTCATCTGTGTGCTTCTCTTATGAAGTGGCCGGAACAATGATATAGGTCCCTTTTGTTAGTTACCTGCTTCCGTGGTATCATCATTTATTTACCAAGTACACCTTGGTGTTTAACCAGGTGCACAACTCCAAGGAACATCATTCATGCTATACCCTGGGAAATAGCATCTCTTGGTACACCGTCCCACTCTGCTCCCTCTATGCCCCTGGCCGCCTGACCCAAAGTCACCATCCCCTCTCCCTCATCCTTCATCTCATCTCCTACTCTCTCTGCCAGTCTGATCCATTCTGCACATGGCAGCCAGAATTGTTCTTAACAGACATAAATCCGATCTTGCTGTTCCCTTCTTTAAGCTCAGAAGTGGCTTTCTCTTCATCATTCTAAAAAGCTAAAAACTTCTTACCTTGACCCACAGACCCTTCATGATTTGCCTCACTCATTAGCCTCCCTTCACCGGCCTCTTGCCGGTTCCTGGAAGGCTCCACACTCTTTCCTAGCTCCGAGTCAGTCGGCTTCCTCCTCATGCATGACTCCTTCTCACCCCAGATCTCTGCTGTACATTACCTTCATACGGAAGTCGTGCTGGTCACGTCATTTAATGTAATTCCCCTTCCCACTCATTCCTGATGTGGCACTGTGGGTTAATACCCAGACTGCAAAGCCGTTTGAACTGCAAGTTCAGTGGTTCAAGCTCAAAAACTGCTCCTTGGAAACCCTGTATAGGATCACTAAGGGTCGGAACCAACTTGACAGCACTTAACAACAACAACTTATTCTATACGATGGCATTCTGTTTGTGTCCAGCAATGCATTTTTCACAAACTCATACACATATAATGATATCGTAGGATAACCACTGGACTGCTAAGGTTAGCCGTTCAAACCCACCAGCTGCTCAATGGGAGAAAGAGGCTCAGAAACCCTACGTAGGATCGTTAAGAGTCAGAATCAGCTCATTGGCAATCTTATTGTGCCTGTCAGGGGAAGAGATACAGTTACTTCAGGCTGGGCATCATTTCTGTTTCGTTCACTTTTTTTAATACTATTTTATTACATTTTTGATGGAAGTATACACAGAAAAATAGCTTCCCTTCCATTCAATAATTTCTACACATATTCTTTATTTTTATGTTTTATTGTGAATTATGTGATAGATTACATGAGAGAACATTAGCTTTCATCCTATCATACATGTCGTTTCATTGCCATGATTACAGTCTCCTCCATGCATCATCAACCAATCAAAGGGTATATATACCCTGCAAGCCTGCCCCCTGGTCATCAGCACACAGCCCTTCTCCCTCTCTGGGTCTAAAGTCCCCAGCTGCTCCATCTCTCCATGTCATCATCTCTGCCTCCATCTCTGGCATCACTGTTTCTCTGGGTAAGGTCCCGCACTCCACTCTTCTCCCTTGATCGTCCCAGGGACCTCCTTTCCTGGACTACAAAATCAACCACTCCCCTCCTTTTGCTACAAAATGTCTACTTTTACATTTCCACCCCTCACAGTCAGTCCTGACAGCAATTATTCTCAATTGTGCCACACAAGTGCTATCCCCAACTCCTTTCATCAGCCCCGCCTAGACAGATTGGAAACTATTCAGTGGAGATTTCTACCTTCCTTCATGCCCTCTGGATCTAGGGTCCCTCTTGAAAGCTTGTAAGCCAGTCACTTCTTGCCTTTGTAGCCCCCCATTTTGGGTAGCCAATGTCCAAGTTGCCCATCCCTGTCTACCATGTGTATCAAGGGGATGGGAATGATCCTCGCTGTAAAGATTTATTCCCTCTTTTGAGCTACTGCATCCATATGTGTAAGTCAAGTTCATCAAATTGTATCAGATTGCTCTTTTTTTTCCTCTTCTTCTAGTTGAGTTCTAATCATGCAGCCATTGAAGCCAGGTCAAGTGGGTATTTTCTGCAAGTGTGAGTGTTCTTGTGCATATGCCCTCTCTTCTCATCAGCTGGATGCTTCACTCTGCACTCTAGTCCTCTGTGCATATGTCACTGACTCTGGGCCCAAGAGTCCCCAGGTGTTGCCACACTGCTGGCCAACCAGGTCTCCCCCCAGGTTCACAGGAGTCTATTGAATGTGGTAAGGCTTAGCTCGCAGCCTCATTGCTGTTTTCCCTCACTTCCCCTTATCGGTGACCAATGTGGTCACCAGTCAAAGCGCATGTCTGCTGGTTTATTACCACTGAGTCTTAGTCTTGGAAGGGGGTTTGCCCTGAGGGGACCCGACCACTTGCCTTGATGTCTCCTGGGTGAGCAACTTGATGGTCTTGTAGTAATCAGTTGGACTGCCGTTATTGTTTTATATTTTTCCTGTCGGTCTTTCTTTCAAGAAGTATCTTCTGTTCTTCTAGCCGCTCCAGGCTGGTATGCTTGTCCTTTCAGGTGGAAATTTCCCACCTCAGAAGATTCTGGATGAAGTTCAGGATTCTACCTATGGTCTTACGTAATGCAGAGGCTCCACAGGAAGCCTCCTTCACTGGACACATTGTAGCCCCATTTTAGGTATTCCAGTCAGTTATCGGTAGAAGACAGACTTACAAGCTTTCTATGGTGATATTTCTAGCTATTCCTTATTCTCCCCCTCAAGTGTCTATTTTAAAATGGTATGCAAGGGAAACCAAAAGACAGCCAAGCATATTGACATTATTTCCCACCTTTTTCCCCATTCCAACCATGTCTCAATCTCTGTATCCCAGAGCCCTGTTGTTCCAAGGTTGTGCATACATCATTATTTACCTCTGTCCCACTTAGCCCATGCAAACTTGCCTAAATGTTCTCTCATCTGCCTTGTTCTTCCATTCCCGTCCCCCCTTCTTGTGTATTTCCCCCCTCCCCAGCAGCCAAACTATCCTGTGTCTATTCTCTACCCTGTGCTCCACCTTCCCCTCCCTCCCCTCAACCCACCCCCCATATCCCAGTACCCAGCAAAGAATCACCACCACCCCCCTGCTTTAGTATGGGTTTTATAATAGTGGTCCTGTGCAGTATTTCTCTTTTTGTGACTGATGAATTTCACTCAACATAATGTCTTCAAGGTTCATCCATGTTATGTGGTAAGAAACTTCCTTGTTATTCTTCAAGATAGCATAATATTCCATTGTGTGTTTGTACCACAGTTTGTTTATCCATTCTTCAGTTGATGGGCACTCAGGCTATCTCTATCTTTTTGCTATTGTAAATAGCGCTGCTATGAATACTGGTGTGCATATATCTACTTGTGTTATGGTTCGTATTTCTTGTGTTATGGTTCATATTTCATGTGGGTAAATACCAAGTAGAGAAATCGCTGGATCATAAGGTATTTCTATTTCCAGCCTTCTGAGGAAATCCCATATTGCTTTCCAGAGAGGTTGGACCATTTTGCAGTCCCACCAGCAATGCAGGAGTGTTGCAGTCTCTCCGCATCCTTGCCAGCATTTATTGTCCTCTACTTTTTTGATCTTTGCTGTTATTGTTGGTATGAGATGATATCTCATTGTTTTGATTTGCATCTCTCTAATGTCTATGAATAGCAGAGAAGCATTGTCAGATACAGAACTGGAAAGTGGGAAGGCACTCAGAATGCGACTGGAGAAAAAATGCCTCCTCAAAGTAGAGTTGACATAATGACATGAATAGAGTTAAGCTCAGGGGAGAAAAGCGCACAGAACCTGCATTTGCTGATGGGCAACAAGTTAAAAATGAAGAGAAACAGCTGTAAACATCCATTGAAAATTGGAACATGGAATGTACGAAGTATGAATCTGGGAAAATTGGAAGTTGTCAAAAATGAA
>NW_006408589.1:5933811-5934457 GCF_000296735.1 Chrysochloris asiatica
ATATATTTAGGCACTTTGTCGAAAATCAGTTGGCTGTATGTGGATGTGTTAATTTCTGGATTCTCAATTCTGTTCCCTTAATCAATGTATCTTTCATTGTACCCGTACCTTTATTTATTTATTTATTTTTAATGCAGAAGTGAGACACATTTATTTCCACAATTTATTGTACAAAGCACATAAAATGTCATTTGGGAAAGTATAATCCTCCTTCAGTAAGATGGACAGTAAATAAAGGGCAGTTCAAAACCTTCAGCCACTTGTTAGAAACTTTATTCAATAGGGTAGCAATGAGTCTGAGGACTCCAGGGCAGTAACAGTAACAGCCACGACGTCTCACTACAGTGAAATCAGAGCCTGTAGGTTGTTGTTGTTGTCAAGTGCCGTGGAGTCGGTTCCGACTCATAGCGACCCTGCACAGGGTTTGCGAGGCTGTAAATCTTTACGGAAGCAGAACGCCTCATCTTTCTCCCGCGGAACCACTGGTAGTTTCGATCTGCTGACCTTGTGGTTCACAGCCCGGTTCATAACCACTACGCTACCAGAGCTCCTTAGAGCCTGTTGGTAGGTAAGAGGGGTTTTTTAAACCCAGTAGGATCTAAAGCTGATGTAACATGGTTTCTAAAGATTTTTGGATTTTTTTTTT
>NW_006408589.1:5935442-5951591 GCF_000296735.1 Chrysochloris asiatica
TTGTTTCATTCACTTTTACCCCCAGCACCTAATAGAGTGTCTGGAGCCTAAATGGTGGCTTCATGAATTCACAGATGAGTGATTTGGGATGGATGGATGGATGGAGAGTTAGATGGATGATAGATAGATGGAGAGAGATGAATGAATATACTTTTCCACAATGCCATCAACTTCTTTAGATAAGGTGCCATATCTGAATCAACTCTGAACCTCCAGCACCTAGTACTGTGTCTGCACAGCATAGCCACTTGGTAAACATTTGGTGAATCTGTGAGCAAATGAATAAAAGAATGCATAGATAAGTAACTTTCAAGGCACATCCTATAACAGCTTCCTTCTTTGTTTGGAATGTCCTCCTGACCCACCCTACTCTCCTGACATCTCTTCCTTTGCACATGTGATATCGACAGCATCCTCTGTTCACAGGGGGTGACCTGACCTCAGTGGACCCCTTGGTCTTGGAGCAGTATGTGGTGGTGGCAAACTACCAGAAGCAGGAGAGCTCGGAGATCAGCCTCAGCGTGGGGCAGGTGGTGGACATCATCGAGAAGAATGAGTCAGGTAGGGACTTAGACCACCTTATTTCCCACTCTACACTATCACCAGGTCCCTTAGACTGGAAACAACCAGGAGATTTAGAAACCACAATGACCCACCAAAGCAGGCCTGGTTGCCACTCCTCCTCCTCCCCACTTAGAAACCAGAGCTCTAAGATCCCACTTGGTCACAACTTACCAACAGCTTGTTGAGTCAGAACTTAGCAATTTCTGAGGTTGACATTTCATGAACATTCATCTGGCTTTCAAGCACAGT
Source organism: Chrysochloris asiatica (assembly GCF_000296735.1). NCBI lineage: Eukaryota > Metazoa > Chordata > Mammalia > Afrosoricida > Chrysochloridae > Chrysochloris > Chrysochloris asiatica. The sequence continues at coordinate 5,936,256 of NW_006408589.1, forward strand.
GACACCTGGAGTTGAGCACTCCACTAGAATTTGCTTCTGTTGGCTTGCCTTTGACTATCTGCAATCATCTTCATAAAGGCTTCTCAGCTGTGGGCTCTGAGGGATGGATACCCTCCCTGTATCCTCAGCCCATCTGCCCATCACAGAGACCACTGTTCATGTACCCTGAAGAGCCTGGGACAGAATGTGGTGCTCTCAAGAAGTTAGCCTGGCTCTCAGTATGAATTCCAGCATTTAATGGTAGTCAGAGTTGCTTTACTTTCTGACCATAAGTTTTTTCAGCTTCAAAATGAAGACCATTTTGCTTCAAAGAGTTATTGTAAGAATTAAATGAAATAATGTATGTAAAGTGCCTAAACCTGTGCTTTGCAGTCTTGGTATGGTGCCATAGGGTAAGTATTCAACTTCAAGGTGGGTTTGAACAACAAGGTCGGCAGTTCAAACACACCAGCTGCTTCTCAGAAACTCTGTACAGGGTCACTATGAGTCAGAAACAACTCCATAGCATTTAACAACAAAGCCTGTGCTTTTTAACACCTCAACCATCAGTCAAAAGGTTGGTCGTTTGAATCAACCCTCAGAAGAAAGAGCTAACAAACTTTCTGAAAAATAAGCTAGTCAAAACTTTGTGGAACACAGTTCTACTCTGACGCAACTGAGGTTGGCATGATTAGGAATTGACTCAATGGCAGCTGGTTTTCTTTAAACCTGTGCTTGACACATAGTTGTTGTTAAATGACATCAAGTCCATTTCAATTCACAGCTACCGTATATAGGGTTTGTGAGGAGCAGTTTGAACCACCAAGCCTGTGTGTTTCAGTGTTTATCCTACAGTGCCACACCAGGATTCCACTGCTGATAGGAGAATTGAAAAAGAAAGCACAGTGTCACATCCCCAGATAACTCAAATTGTTTCCCGATCTCCACATAGCCATGAATGATCACGGAAGTGTTGCAAGCACTGATTTGGGCTACAGATAAGTTTGAGCAAATAGCCTAATTCATACATACAGAATAGTGAATAATGAGAGTGACTGAGTGGACTGAAAAGTCAGTTTGAACCACAAGGTCAGCAGTTAAAACCCACCAGCCGCTCCTTGGAAACCTTATACAGGGTTGCTATGAGTCAGAACCAACTTGATGGCACTTAACAACAACAACGGTGTAACTGGGTACCCACAAGGTCAGTAATTCAAACCCACCAGCTGCTATTGAAAACCTTACACAGGGTTGCTATGAGTCAATGGCACACAACAGAAACAAGTGTAAGTCCACCACTGGGTTTACTTTGACATAGTGATGGGGCTGGTGTGCCATGGAGTCGGTTCTGACTCACAGTGACCCTGCATAGGGTTTCCGAGGCTGTAAATCTTTACAGGAGCAGAAAGCCTCATCTTTCTCTCACAGAGCAGCTGGTAGTTTCAAACTGCTGACCTTAAGGTTAACAGCCCAACTCGTAACCACTTGTTGTTCTTGTTGTTGTTATGTGCCGTGCAGTTGGTTCCGACTCATAGTGACCCTATATAGGGTTTCCGAGGCTGTAAATCTTTACGGGAGCAGAAAGCCTCATCTTTCTCCCGCAGAACAGCTGGTAGTTTCAAACTGCTGACCTTGCAACTCACAGCCCAATTCATAACCACTACATTACGCTACCATAAACAAGTGTTAAATCAGTATCAGGTAAGTTATTAGGACCATGGCTTCAACGTCCGACAGCCCTGACCAGAAATCACAGTTCTGTCACAAATGGTGAACTTAGTTAGATAAGTCTGTTCACCTCTTTGAGCCTATAGGTTTTCTCACCTATGCAATGGGCATGATAATGTAAAGATTTTATGTTGTTGTTGTTGTGTGCCGTGGAGTCGGTTCCAACTCATAGCGACTCTCCACAGGGTTTCCGAGGCTGTTAATCTTTACGGGAGCAGAACGCCTCATCTTTCTCCCGTGGAGCAGCTGGTAGTTTCGAACTGCTGACCTTGCAGTTCGCAGCCCGATTCGTAACCACTACGCTACCAGAGCTCCTTAAAGATTATATAAGATGATGCAAATAAAATGATTGGTGCATCGCATACCTTAGTGCAGGCCTTTATGGCTACTACTCATCATTCAACACCATGTCTTTCCCAGCTTCAGGTGCAGGAACAAATTTCTTGTTAGCCTGTCTTTGACAGCAGTCAGCTAGCATTGCTCGTTGGTTCCTACCAGTAAAATGGTGGCCTTGTGGCCTGACCCTGGGTGTTAACTGATATAGTGGTTGGATGCGCTATTATCATCTAACTCCCAGTTGGCTCACACTTGACCTAACTAACATCATTCTGCACCCTCACTTTCCCAGGTTGGTGGTTCGTCAGCACCGCGGAGGAGCAAGGCTGGGTCCCTGCAACCTGCCTCGAAGGTCAGGATGGTGTGCAGGATGAGTTTTCCCTACAGCCTGAAGAAGGTAGGAAGGGACTTGAGCCCCTAGCATGCTGGAGAACCGTGGGCCTGCCATCACCCACACCAGGTTGCCTTCTAACCCACCCTGTATCTTCAGCCTCTACCCACAAGTCTCAGGTGCTCCCTGGCTCAGGCTCTGTAACCTGGGAATTGAAGCCTGGCCCTGGGAGTAGGTCTGAGGGCAAACCTGTCCTTCCTTAGGGGCCTTTGAGGGCTAACCCAAGTGAACCTGGCTGGAGCTGGGGCTGGTCTTCTCTCTGCACCTTTATGGGACCCCAGTAAGAATCTGTTCAGACCAATAGGTAGTAGTGTGCTGCATGGAAACTGTAGCTCACTTACTTCAGCACCTCACAGTTCCTGCCTAGAATATTCTGACTGCCAGGAGGCTGGAGCTGCTTCTGGCTTCTTTACAAGACATTTGAACTCATCTGTTTAATGATCTCTGCTTCCTCTGTTGATATAAATGCTCCTGGCTGGGTATCAGGATTAGGATTGACCCTCCTTCCCTTCACACCCTCTGCCTCCAACACACACACACACTTTTGCTTCACATCCTATTTCCCAGAGACCCCCTCCCTTCAGGTGCTTTGAGTGTGATCCCTGCCAAGCCAGAAATACCAAGGCCCAGACAATTCCCCTTTCCCCTGGAAACATTCCTAACACTTAAATGTATGTTCACTTTATCTCATGAGCAGCAGGCTTTTGGAGCCAGACAGACCTGTATTGGAATGCCACTTTCAACCCTTACTTGCTCAGTAACCTTGGGCAAGTAGCTTGCCCTTTCTAAGCCTTAACCTTCTCATCTAAAATTGGAAACTGTGATAATATCTGCAGTCCTGATGTGGTGCTATATAGGGTAAGCACTGAAGTGCTAACTGCAAGGTCAGTGATTCAAACCCATTAGCTGCTCCTAGAAAATCCTATACAAGGTCTCTATGATTCAGAACTGATTTAGCAACAACATGATATATTTACACCATAGGGTTTTTTTTTCTTTTTAATTAATGAGATCTTACATGCAAAGCATTTTAACACAAACCCCAGGGTAATAAATAGCCAGGAGTGGTTACCATCATATCTTTTGTACCTTACCTAGTCTGGTGCTATAGGATAAGCACTGGACCACAGGTCGGCGGTTCAAACTCACCTGGTGGATGGACCTGACTCCATGGCACTTAACAACAACATACCTCACCTAGGGTTGTGGTTAAGTGCTCTCAAGTTGGTTCTGACTCAAAAGTGAGGCTGAAAATCTTTGCAGGAGCAAAAAGCTTCATCTTTCTCCTGAGGAGCGACTGGTGGACTCAAACTGCCAACTTTGTGGTTCACAGTGCAGTGACTATCCTAAAGAGCCACCGAGCTCCCCTTACCTAGTGTAACTTTCAATTACTTTGAGAAATCACAACGCCACTTTAAGTATGTGTATATCTGAAGAGAATGAGGAGAAGGAGAACATTTCTGTGCTCAAAAGTTACCATAAAAACTTCATGTGATTTGGCATTCATTATTATCTGAGACTTTGTGTAATTTTCCTGCCTCTGGTAGCGTAGTGGTTACGAATCGGGCTGCGAACCGCAAGATCAGCAGTTTGAAACTACCAGCTGTTCCACGGGAGAAAGATGAGGCTTTCTGCTCTCGTAAGATTTACAGCCTTGGAACCCCAGTACAGGGTCGCTATGAGTCGGAACCGACTCCACAGCACATAACAACAACAACTAAGGGAAGGAAGCCTGGGGTGGTGCTGTAGGACTAGCTGGACTGCCAGGTCAGCTTAATCCACAAGGTCAGTGGTTCAAACCCACCAACCTATCCTCGGAAACCCAATGCAGGGTCACTATGAGTCGAAATTGACTCTATGGCACTTAACAAATACTAAGGGAAGTTTTCTCTTAGTACCTCTTTATAAGCATACCAATATTAGAATGAGGAGTCCTGGTGATACAGTGGTTACATGCACAGCTGCAAACTGAAAAGTTGGTTCAGACTGAGCCACATTCCTCAATTCAAATATTTGTTGGCATGTCCTAGGTGTGAGCGCTCACAGGGCACTAAAAAAGTCCAGACCAAAGCACTGCCATCAAGTCATTCCCATCTCATAGTGACCACTAGAACAGACTGCAACCGCCCATAGGCTTTCCAAGGCTGGACTCTGTGGAAGCAGGCTGCGACATCTTTTTCCCAAAGAGCAGCGAGTGGCTTCGTACCACTCACCTTTTGGTCTGCAGCCAAGTGCTTAATCACTGCACCACCAGGACTCCTTTCACCAGGCACTACCAGGTCTGGACTAGCACTAGGACTGCATGAAGACTCCACCCAGACGAAGGCATCCTGTGCTCTCCACAGGACGTGCCTCTGTGAGGACAGATCGTTTTACAGATGAGGACACGGGCTCACACAGCTAGAAATCAGGAAACCAGATTTTCCTAATTTTCTTCCACTTTTGTCCCCCTAACAGGAAGACATCCAGTACCTCTTTATAATCGTGCTGCTAGTATTACAGTAAGGAACCCTGGTGGTTAAGCACCCACCTACTAACTGAAAGGTTGATGGTTTGAACCCATCCAGCAACTCCACAGGAAAAAGATTTGTTCCCATAAAGATTCTTGTTGTTCTTGTTAAGTGCCATAGTCGGTTTTGACTCATAGTGACCCTATATAGGGTTTTCGAGGAGCTGCTGGTGAGCTTGAGCCGCCAACAATGCAGTTCAAACCGACCTTGCAGTCCAGTGCATTAACCCACAGCACCACACCAGGACTCCCATATAAAGGTGACTACCAGGGAACTGCAGCTCTACTCTGTTAAACGGGGTTGCTATGAGTTGGATGCCTCTCTCCTCAAGTTCAAGATTAATACTGAGGAGCTTAGCTCAGGGCTTAGAACAGACTTGGAAGGAATATACTTCTAAATGGGAGAGCACACCCTTGGAGCCCCTTTGCTTCGAGACACTGGAAGTACTTTCCTCTCACCTCTGCCTTCTGCCCTCCCCCACATGCTGCCGTCCAGTCTCTTGGAGGTACTGGTCCTTGCCCCGGCCTGTGGGCCGCCGCCGGACTCTGGGGGACTTGTATGCCATCAGCTGGCGTCCAGGTGCCTGTCTCAGTGTTGTCTTCCATGTTGAGTGTTTGAAGCTGGGTCACTGCATCTGCATGAGCCTCTACTCTGGGCCTGCCCATGCCTGCTGCATGTGGGAACCAGGGAGCTTCTCCATCTCCTGTGTGTGTGCGTGTGTGTGTAAGAGAAAGAATGGTGGCATGTGGGTTTGGGACCCTGGAGTTTCTGTGGACCTGGAGGCTCTAAGGTTTCCCAGGTTAAAAAAAAGGATGCGTGGGACCCCCAAGCTTCCATAGCGCTGAGCCCATTCACTTTCGTCAGGTGTCTTTGAGTTTCAAAAGAAAAAGACCCACATCAAGATGGCTTAACCTAAAGTGAAGTTTATTGGCTCTTAGCACTGCAAGTCTAGTGTACTGCTAGCACTGAGCATGGCTAGATCCAGGGATTTGAAAATATCATCAGGACTTGGAACTTGCTTTTGCCCTATCACCCTTTCTGCTCTGTTGGTCCTATCCTCTGTGGCCTCTTTCCCCTCCTGGTGACAGCTTGCAGGGAACCTTTCAAGGGTGCCTGCGTTCAACCAAAATCCCAAGACTGCCTTCCAGCTGAACCCACTTGGTTCTCATGACATCCCTTAACCTGTCACAGTGGCCAGGAGGGCCCAGCATTTGGCCAGGCCATGTGACATACCTGTACCCTCCCTATAAGAAGTCCACCTCACCCTCCAGAAGGCCTAAGAGTGGCAGTGCCTGCAAAGGCAGAGAAAACTGGTGCCAAGCAGGCAGGGCAGTAGGCATGTCCCGTACAGTTTGCTGGGCTTCCTGAGTGTTCCACGGAGCCCAGAAAAGATCCCCGGGTGCTGACGGACCCCCTGGCCAGTGCAGTGCAGACCAGGTGTTCAGGGCTCATGGCACTGCATCTAGACCAGCCCCAGGCAGTGCCCTCACAACCCTCCCCCCTAGATAGATCTGGGGAGTTGTATTCCCCCTCATTCCTAGCACCCGTACCTCAGGAAACTGCTAACTCTGCTGTGCACAGGATGCGAGCAACTCGAGTCCACTCAGCCCCCGCAGACAGGTCAGCAGGCTAGATCAATAAATAAATAAATGTGTCATGTGCTCCCCTCCTCCCTCAGTACCCGCTAAGCAGTCCACAGGCAGCCTGGGATGTTTTCCCAAGGAGACGAGTCAGCACCAACACACAAACCCTCAGCACCAGCCACAGCTGGGCTAACACTCATCTGGGGGCTGGGGTGGAAGCCCCACCCTGCCAAGTTGGCCTCCCCTGTGACAGGGAGCCACTTTCCCATCTGAGCTGTCAAAGCTGACAGTGTTGAGGTAAGGGAGGCGCTGCTGTGGGAGGAACACAGCTGGAGGCAGCTGTCTAGAAGATGGTCCCTGGGCTTCTGAAGAGGGGTGCCCAGGGAGTGGGGCAAAAGGCACCCCAACCACATTCATGAAAGGAGAAGCTTCTAACCTAGATCAAGGGGCTTAAAAATAATTAATGAAAAGAGAAGACCAGTGACCAGCTAGCTGATAAAAATTGGTAGTGATTTCAGCTTCTGTTATCTGCCAAGTTCAGCTCATCCTGGATTCTCCACCCATGAGGACTGGTCACAAAGAGTTTAACCCCCTCTGGCCTGAGCAAGGTGGCTCCTTCTAGACTTTTGCGACTTATTCAGTTACCAACTGTTGGCTCACTTACTGGTGACACCCCAGGTATACCCTGTGCAGTGCTGAAGATTGTGAAATAAGCAAGACTGGTCCAAATCCCTGCTTTCGTAGTGTTCATATTCACTTAGGGGAACCAGACATGAAACAGAGTCTAGAAATGCATTATGTGGTGTGTTAGAAGGGCATTCCTGGTATGGGGAGCAAATAAGCCAGAATAAGGAGGTGGTAACTTAGTGGTAGAAGTCTCACCTTCTAAGTGGAAGGACTCAGTTCCAGGCCAGTGCACCACATGCATACCACTACCCATTGTCAGTGGAGGCAATAATGCTGAATACATTTCAGCAGAGCTTGTAAATTAAGATAGACCAGGAAGAAAGGCCTGGGAATCTACTTTCAGATATCAGCTAATGAAAACCCTATGGTGAACAGTGGTCCACTTTGCATTCATTGTGCATGGGGTCATCGTGTGTCAGGGACCAACTTCACAACAACTAACAATTGGGAGATAAGGATGCCAGGGTTTAGAATATTCCATAAGCAGGAGAGGAAGGTGACCTTTAAGCTGAGATTTGAAGAAGGTGAACATGAACTTGTGAAGGAGAGGAGTTTCAAAGGAGCTAGGCCCTGCCCTTTGTCTCGTGTCCTATTGCTTGGATAATCATCCTGGGCTCATTGGGGTCTAGGGGGTACACAGTGATCTTGGGCAAAGGCATCTATGGACCACCGCCTTGGCCATCAGTGTCTAATGTCCCTTTCCTAATCCAGCATTGCTTTGTCCATACAGAGGAGAAGTACACAGTCATCTACCCATACACAGCCCGTGACCAAGATGAAATGAACCTGGAGAGAGGGGCCATGGTGGAAGTCATACAGAAAAACCTGGAAGGCTGGTGGAAGATCAGGTACCGCCTCTGCCTCCTGCTGCCAGCTGGGTGGGCCGTGGTCACGAGGGCTCTGGCTTCACTGAGGTCTCTAAGTGATTGCAGATGCGCGAGGCTTTGGCTGGAGCTGTAAAAAGACACTTCTCTGTGCTATTTGGCTCCCCTTCCTACCTCTATAATCTATAATAAGCAAAGGCTTCTCCAAACACTGAGCCACAGGTAGCAGCAACCCCGTTAAGTAAGGCTGGTCCTCACCTCCAGGTGTTTGTCATGACAGACGACAGGGATACTATAGCTGCCATGTGAGTTACCTCTGCTCCTACCCCACTCAGAGACAAATGCGACACTTAAAACCTGCATGAACTGTAACGTAACTCCACCTTCTTCTTGTCAAGTGTCGTCAAGTCGGTTCTGACTCATAGCGACTCTGTACTGGGTTTCCAAGGAGTGGCAAGTGGGTTTGAACTGCCGACCTTACAGTTAGCAGTCTAGTACTGACCCTACAGTGCCATACCAGGACTCCTCCTAGGGCTGGTAATATGCCTTTATTTCTCATGGACCAATAGTAAAAGCAGGAAATCTTCTTTTCGAACATTTTTTTAACAGCTCTTTCTTTCACTTATGTGATGAGATCAGAACTTCATAGGCAGGTGAGGTGACCAACTCATCCAGGCTTACCTGGAGGTTTCCTGATTTAGCAATGAAAGTTCCAGAAATCCTCTCCTCATCCTAATAGGCAGGCTGCAATGGCAAGGAATAAGGGCAAGGGATGAAGCCTGAAATCTGTCCCCACAGCCTGGTGTATGTGCCATTTTGTGTGGCTTTAAGGCCATTCTCCTGGGGCTGAGCATATGATAATTCCGTTTATTTATTCTTTCATTCATTCAACAAACATACAAGAAGAAATAGTTTGGGGCCAAGCCCTATTCTGGGAACTGGTGAGCAAGACATAGTAGTTCACACCAAAGGGGTCAGGAAGGTTTCCTGAGGAAAGGGATTTCAGAACTGAGAATTAAACGAGTAATGGTAATTATAACTGACATATATTGAACATGTATGTTATCTTGCTGCATAACAGATTTCCCCCAGATTTAGTGTCTTAAAACAACAGTCATTTATAGTTGCACAGTTTTCATTGGTCTGGAATCCAGGAGTGACATGATTAGTCTCAAGGTCTCACATGAGGTTACACTTTGGATGTTGGTAGGGGATACAGTCATCTGAAGGCTTGACTGGGGTTGAAAGATTCAGTCCCAAGATGGTGCACTCACATGGCAATTGGCAGGAGACCTTGCCACATGGACCTTGCCACATGGGCTTCTCCATAGGATGCTAGAGCGTCCTCACAGCATGGCAGCTGGCTTTCCGCAGAGCATGTGATCCAACAGAGTGAGTCTTTTTGACCAGAATCCTCCACCATCACTTCTGCTTTATTCTGCCTGTCTGACTCACACTCCAGGGAAGGGAGTCAGGCTCCACCTCTTGAACTGAGGAACATCAGAGACATTTAAAAACCATCACAAAATACTTGTTGTTGTTGTTATGTGCCATGGAATCAGTTCCGATTCATAGGGACCCTACATAGAGTTTCTGAAGCTGTAAATCTCTACGGGAGCAGAAAGCCTCATCTTTCTCCTGCGGAACAGCTGGTAGCTTCGAACTGCTGACCGTGAGATTAGCAGCCCAATTCATAACCACTATGCTACCAGAGCTCCTTCACAAGATACTAGTGGGCTTCAAAAAATTCATGGAAAAACTCAATTATCTTCTTATTCCATTTTCTGTGAACTGTTTAAAGCCTCCTGGAAAGCGCTTTATATTAATTTTTCATAGAAACACAGTGCTATTTAATTCTTAAAAGTGAATCTCAAAAAAAAAAAACATGTAGCTCAACAAGAGAGTTGGTCCTGCCCTATATAATCTCTACTCAGTTGAGTCCATTCAAATTTCTCCAAAGTTGTAGGCATCTGTTTTGTGGTTCCAAACCAGTGAAGTGTTATTAAAGTTTTACCAACCAACTCTCCAGGGAAAACCATGCTCTGCGTTCTGGCGATTTCCAATTTCCATGTGTCAGTATGCCACCACAGCTGATTTTAGGCTACTAGTGTGTTGTCACTGAATATGGAGTTGAGAACAGATGCATGGGAGCTGACTCCAACTCACCTCTGCTCCAGACTGACCCCTCTACTGACTGCTATCAAACTGAGTTCTGCCACACAGAGACTCAGTCACCATCACACTCACTGGATTCCCCTTGGAGGTGGGGAGCAGCAAGGTGTTCTGCCAGGGTCTTGATCAAACAGATTGCAGTAGTACCCACCTGACATAGTTCGGTGCATTAGAATAGAGCTGATAAAGTGCCCGGTGTCAGGAGTCCCTGGGTTGGGCAAATGGTTAACACGCTTGGCTACTAACTAACGGGTTGGTGATTCAAGTCCACTCAAAGGTACCTTGGAAGAAAGGCCTAACAAATTCTGAAAGATTCCAGTCATTGGAAACTCATAAAGCACAGTTCTCCTGCCACGCATGGGGGCACCATGAGTTGGAGTCAACTCAACAACAGCTGGAACTGAAAGGACCAATAATCACTGTCACTGTTGTCCTGATCTTTAGCAAAACTTTCTAGCTGCTTACCCAGCCCAGACCCATTGGCAGTTGGGCCACTTGCTCCTTCAAGACTTCCTTCATCTCATTGACACCAAGACCCTTGGCTGACTTAAAAGAAGCCACGACAGTCCTAAACATTTACAGCCTCGGAAACCCTGTACAGGGTCGCTATGAATCGGAACCGACTCCACAGCACATAACAACAACAACCACAGTCCTGTCTGCGGGAGACAGACTGTCACAAGAAATGCTGTTTCACATCATGCATTCTGGGATTGTGGTGTGTACAGGAGTCAGTGGGCCACTGTGGAAGACAGGGCTCCTACTCTAAGGCCAGGAAGGCTTTCGAGAGGAGATGGCATTAAGCAGAGCCAGAAAAGAGAAGCAGGACTTGCCAGGAAGGAGATGAGGAACGAATATCCAGGCAGAGGGGTGACTAACAGCAGAGACGTGGATGTAGCGGGTGAGGACCGTGGTGTGTTTAGGAACTCACAAGCCACACTGGGTGACTGTGTGAGATGAAGGTGAGAGACTCACAGAGGCCAAGTTGGAAAGGCCTCGAATGCTGAGCTGAGGACTCAGGCTTCATTGGGAGGTAGTGGTCCGTGAGCCAGCCTTTGGCCCTGGGCAGTTGTGACCCATCATGTCTGCCCTCTGCCACCTGCACTGTTATTTGCAGGAGTAGTATGGCTTCTCCTCATGGGCCTGGAAGATCAATCTGACCAGCACCCTTTCCCCCTCCTCCCAGGTACCAGGGCAAGGAGGGCTGGGCCCCAGCCTCCTACCTAAAGAAAAGCAGTGGGGAGCTTTTACCCCCGAAGCTGGGCCCCAGCTTCCCAGCACACTCGGGTGCCCTTGACCTGGACGGCCTTTCCCGGCAGCAGAATGCAGTGGGCAGGGAGAAGGAGATGCTCAACAACCAGAGGGATGGCCGCTTCGAGGGCCGCCCAGCGCCCGATGGGGATGTGAAGCAGAGTGAGTGATGCCTACCCCAGCTCCTGGTGACTGAGGACCTCCCATGTGCTTAAGTTCTGTGTTGTCCCTTATGCTCACAGCAGCCCTGCTGCCTGCCCATCCTGCAGATAAGAAAACAGAGGCTCAGGAACCCCAAGGTAACTTGGTTATTCAACCAGCAGATAACAGAACCTGAGTCAAGAAGCATCACTGCCCTCCCAAAGCCTTGTTCTTTCCATCTCCTCATAATCTTGACAGCTCCTGTTTTCAGTCACCTGCTATCTACAGGAAATCTGTGTTTAGTGTCATGGATCCCTTACAACAACCTTGTGAGGCACATAGTACCTGGGTTTTACAGATTAGGAAAACAGAGATGGAACAGACTTTGTCCAAGACCACCCAGCTAGTAGCCAGGAGAGCTAGGATTTGAACATAGACTCCAGAGTCTCTTCTCCCTCCACTCCACCACATTGCCTCATTTCTGAGCTAGAGGAAGAAGTTGACCCTGTGTTGCATTTACTCTAAGAATATTACATTATCCATCTTGCTCTCAATGCATTCCCATACACCTAGAATAGGGTTCATTTGTGTCGGCATCATACCCAGGACTCCAACTTTGAACCAGTGCCATGATCCCATTCTGATCCCGTAGATGAGGGACTCAGTGTGTTGGGAAAGGGCTTCCAGCTCCCTGTTGGAACAGCATCACTTGCCTCTGAATGGGCATCTCTCAGATGTTTTTCCAAATGGCTCCTTCAGTCAGTGAGGGCCTTGAACTCCAAGACTCACACTCTCTATTTGACTTCCCTAAGAAAATACTGACTGTTTTCCGATGTGCCATGGCAGAGATTCTGTACAACTCTGAGTTTCCATGATTCTAATTGTCATGGCCAAAAGCCTGGATGGATACCCATTCAGACCTGAGAAGCAAATGAAACTCAGAAACCTTGTGTCTTTGTTATGATAAAGAAGGTTTTAACAAAGGCCTTCATACGCACACCCAACAACAGTGGCTTCCATGATATGGGTGCTTATTTGGGTATATGCCCAGGACTTAAGTGGCAACTCCAGTGCAATCAGGAGTCTTGTTACCCAGTATCTCTGTCTTAGGCTAATGTTTCCTAAGTGCGCTGTCCTCATCCACCTGGTTCGGCTGATGAAAAGGAGGGTGGGAGGGAAAAGCAGAGTGGAAGTAGCCCATTGGCCATACCTAACTGCAAGGGAGTCTGGAAAAAATGTTATCTTTACTATAGGTACCTAAGTGTCTTATACAACTCTGTTGCTATATATTATAGTAGAAGACAAGGGAAATGAGTATTTGAGGGATTAGCAGTCTCCTCCACACCCCAAATCCCAGACTTCCTTCCCTCTGTGTGGACACATACACTGAAGCTGCTCTGCTGACATACAGAGTGAATTCATTGTCCTGCCTTCAACCCAGAGCTAGAGCGTTTTCACTCTCCAGAGTGTATTTGGGTCTGTTTGTTTAGGTCTTGTTTAATTTGGGTTTGCTGTAGAGGCAATATCAAGGGTAGTAATATTTACTGTGTGCCTGCCAAGGACTTTACAGGTGTTTATTTTAATCTCCGCTACCCCTGAGAGGCATGTCCTGTCCTCATTCAACAGGTGAGGGCCTTGTAACTTAAAAGGTCAACTTGTCCAAAGTTGTCCAAAGTTGGAAGCCATTGAGCTTCAGAGCTGGGACCTGAACCCTATCTGTGTTGTTCGTAAACCTGCACTTTTTACCATTTCTGGAAAGTTTTCCGTCTCTCCAGGAGTCAGTACTATCCCTTTCCTATTCCTTCCTGTCTAGAAAATACTGAGAGTTAGAAGAAGCCACATTGGTAGAGGGTCCCAAGCTATCCCATAAGAAGTCCCTTTCTGATTGGGCCCTTCTCCCAGGAAGGTGGGCAGCAGCACATTAAGCCCTGTGTTTTACACCTCATTTTCTGTAGACAAGAATGGATCTTTCCTTGTGTTCACCTTAGGAATTGTATCTTTAGGGCTCTGCATGTGAATGAAATGTGGCCTTGCTTCTTCATAGGATCACCAAAGATGAGGCAGAGACCCCCTCCTCGCCGGGACATGACCATAGTAAGTGGACCCTAGCCACCATTGATTGATCTGAGGGCTAGGATTTCCAGTGGCCCCTCAACTTTCGTCACCTTTCTGTCCTTATGAAGCATTTGCCCCATTGATGGTAGGAATTCTGAGCTCTGTGAAGGTTAAGCCATTTGCCTATGGTTCCTCAGTGTATTTGCAACCATCAGACCACTGAACATGCTCTCTTCTTCCTGTGTCCAATTCTCTTTGTCCTCGTCAGCCTCCACCAATGAGACTGTTTGAAGCCCAAGCTTGGGTGATACACTAATATAGTCTGTGGTGCCATTTTGGTATTCTACTTTCTTACTCGGTTTTTGTTTTTATCTTTTTCATTCTTGACGTAGCTTTTTTACCAGTATTTTGAGAAATGGTCCTTTTTTTTTTTTATGCTTACCATTTACTGAGCACCTATTGGAAACCATGCAGTGTGCTAGATGCTATATGACATTTATTTAATACTTGCAGTGACGTCACCAGGTAGATACTATAATTACCCACATTCTATAGGAGATGAAACTCAGGCTCCTGAAGGGAAGGTGACTTGCCAAAGGGTATTTCTCGGTTGGTATTTCCAACCCAGATGGATCTGACCTGCAAACTGTGTTCTTTCAACAACTCCCACTGCCTCTTCAGTTCAAACAATATTGTCTTGCCCCAAATTTACCTGATTGTAGCCAAATGTCCTAGGTTTCTTTTCATTGCTCTAAAGCTGAAGGACCACAGACCACATGAAGCGACTCATTGAGGACTTGACAGTCTGAATGGCCCTTTGTTTTGTCCCTTATAATCCAAATAGGTCCACCAGCCTCACCTTGAGGGCTACCTTGCACCTCACCATTGCCCCTTCACTCCTCCCCGCCCCCCAGTGTTATAGTATAATAGATAGTACTGTGTTTAATCCTACCAGCCTCGAGGCCTAAACCTTCCGAAACCACCCATCCCACCCCAAGTGGAGGAAGAATATTACACCATTGCTGAATTCCAGACAACCATCCCTGATGGCATCAGCTTCCAGGCAGGCCTAAAGGTCGAGGTGAGTGGACCCTAGTGTCCTATACTTGTGATTCTTGATTCTGGGTGCTACCTCCTACTTCCCTCTTCACTCCCCTACCTCCCTCTTCTTGCCTCCTACTTTATATAGATATAGGTAACTTTTTATTGTGAATTCAGTGAAGGTTTACCAAGAAGATCATGTTTCACATTCAGTAACTTATACACTGTGTTTCGTCTCAATGATTTCAATCCCCTCCAGGCAACAACAGTTATCCCGCTTCCTCCCTGTGATTCCCATTTGCATTCCACCCTCCTCACCAACTTCTCTGAACTTTGTCCTTAGGTAAATGGTGCCCTTTTGATCTTGAATGGTTGACCATTTCATGATGAACATACCTTGCTAGTGTTGTTGTCCCCCTGTATACCTATCTACTGCTTGACTGAAAATGGGGTCATATGGGTGAATTCCTTTCTAGACCTGAAGCGTGTTTCTTCCAGTTTCTTTCTGACTGGTAGGCCCTATCTTTATTTTTATGATTTTAAGTTTTGATCTACATTTTCTCCCTCTCTAATGGGATCCCGTACCTGGACCAAGAAGCAGTTGTTCGAACAGAGCATGGGATCACTGAATGTTTTAA
>NW_006408589.1:5953796-5969823 GCF_000296735.1 Chrysochloris asiatica
CTCATTGTTGTCCCTAGCTTATCATGATCTATACAATCAAAAGCCTTTGCGTAGTCAATAAAGCACAAGTAAATATCTTTCTGGTATTCTCTGCTTTCAGCCAAGATTTATCTGATGTCAGCAGTGATATCCCTTGTTCCACATCCTCATCTGAATCCAGCTTGAACCTCCACTAGTTCCCTGCCAGTATACTGTTGCAGCCATTTTTTAATCATCTTGAGCAAAGTTTTACATGCATGTAATGTTAATGATATTGTCTGGTGATTTCCAGTCACTTGTCTTTGGAATGGGCACAAATACGGATCACTTCCAATTAGTTGACAAGGTAGCTGTCTTCAAGGTTCTTGGCATAGATGAGTGATTATGATATGTCTTGGTGATTTTCTTTTGGGGTCTGTCCTTCCTGGGGTTTGTTCAATTTCTTGAATGCATTTCTTCTCGTCTTTCTTGATCTTAGGGAAATTTTCTTCCAACGTCTCTTTGATTATCTTTTCTGTGGCTTTCTTTCTCTCTTACTATCCCAGAATTCCAATCATCCGTAGGTTATTCATGTGTCCCACATGAATCTTAGGCTTTCTTCAGATTTTTTCATTCTTTTTTCTGATTGTTCTATTTTAGTAGTACTGAGTTTAAGCTTGATAATTCTGGCTTCCATTGATTCAGTTCTACTTCTTTGCCCTTTCAGTGTATTGTCCATTTCTGATATTTTAGTATTGATCATCCGGACCTCTGTTTGCAAGTTTTGTATTGTCTCCAATGCTAAAACAATGCTTTTCTGAATTTTTACATATTTTCTTCAGTCTTTCTGTGGAACATATGGCTGTACTTCAATATCATTCTTCTAAGTTCTTTTTCTTCCTCAGAAGCATTTTCTAGCTCTTCTTCTTGGTCATTTGGGTTAAGCTACCCTATCTTGTTTCTGCATGTGAGCAGAAATTTTCTACAGCATTTTAGGCTTTTTTAGGTATTTATATTAATTTGATGAATGTATATTGGTGTGTTCTTAAGCACTCACCAATTATCTCCTGGTGGGTATAATCAGGAGATAAGCTTCTGTGTTCACTGTTCATACAGATCAATTCAGAGTGGTTTTACCGGATGTTGTTTGTAGACACTGCTCTAGTGTATAGCAACTGTTATGGGTTCTTGCCCAGTTTGTGGGGCGAGAGAGGGTACAGCTAAGGCTTGGCTGCATGGGCGCAGTTGCTGTCTTCTGTTGTATGATGCAAGAAGGAAAACAAACAAAAAACCAGCCTACATAACAGTGGGTCTTGGAGAGGTGGTCTGAAAGTGAATGGTGTTCTCTCCACCAATAGGTGGTGTGTTCCGCCACCTACTGGTGTCTTGCCTTCACAGCTGCCTGAGAAAATTAAAATTGGCCACACTGTACCCAGAGATCAACCGCCTCCTTTCCTTCCCTCCCCCTGCCCCTTTTTTTTTACCCCTCTACCCCAGGAGTCTAAGGAGCTCTGGTAGCGTAGTGGCTACAAATCGGACTGCAAACCACAAGGTTAGCATTTCGAAACGAACAGCTGTTCTGCGGAAGAAAGATGAGGCTTTCTGCTCCCGTAAAGATTTACAGCCTCGGAAACCCTGTCCAGGGTCGCTATGAGTCAAAACCGACTCCACGGCACATAATAACAACAACCACCCCAGGAGTCTAAGGAGCTCTGGTAGCGTAGTGGTTATGAATCAGGCTACGAACCGCAAGGTCAGCAGTTCAAAACTATCAGCTGTTCTGCAGGAGAAAGATGAGGCTTTCTGCTCCCTTAAAGATTTGAAGCCTCGGAAACCCTGAACAGGGTTGCTATGAAATGGAACTGACTGCACGGCATATAATCACAACCACCCCAAGAGTCTATTCAATCCCCGATCCTAGTGAGAGCTATCCAGGGTTGGCAGGATCCACTTTGCATATTTGTCTTTTGGTTTTGTTTTTTTTAGTAAATGTTTTATTGTGAATTATGTGATAGTTTACATGGGGGACCATTAGTTTTACATTCATTCTATCATATATCGTTTCATTGCCATAGTTACAATCCCGTCCATGCATCATCAACCAACCAAAGGGTATATACCCTGCAAGCCTGCCCCCCACACCCTGTCATCAGCACACAGCCCCTTTCCCACTCCGGATCTAAAGTCCCCAGCCACTCCATCTCTCCATGTCATCATCTCTGCCTCCAGCTTCTCTGAGTAAGGTCCCACTCTCCGCTCTTCTCCATTGATGGTTCCAGGGCCCTCCGCTCCTAGATTGAAAAGTTAATCACTCCCCTCCTTGCTGTAAAATGTCCACCTTTACATTTCCATCCCTCACAATCAGTCCTGTTAACAGTTATTCACTATTGCATCACAAGAGACCCATCTGCATTTCATTTCATCAGCTCCGCCTAGACAGACTGGATAGTACTCACTGGAGATTCTGCCTTCCTCCATGCCCCCTGGCTCTAGGTTCTTTCTTGAAAGCTTGTAAGCCAGTCACTTCTTGCCTTTGTACCTTTGTAGCCCAACCACCACCACCACCCCCCATTTTGGGTAGCCTATGTCCAAGTTGCCCATCCCTGTCTACTCTGTGTAGAGGGGGTGGGAATGATTCTTACAGTGAGGATTTGTTTCTTCTTTCGAGCTACTGCATCCATAGGTGTAGATCAAGTTCATCAAATTGTATCAGATGACGCTTTTTTCCCTCTTCTTTCTTCTTCGGGTTGAACTCTGATCATCCAGTCATTGGAGCCAGGTCAAGTGGGTATTATCTACAAGTGTGGGTGTTCTTGCGTCTATCCACTCTCTTCTTATCAGCTGGATGCTTCACTCTCCACTCTAGTCCTCTGTGGCTATGTCACTGACTCTGGGCCCAAGAGTCCTCAGGTCTTGCCACACTGCTGGCTGACCAGGTCTCCACCCGGGTTCACAGGAGTCTATTGAACATTGTAGGGCTTAGCTCGCCACTTCATTACTGTTTTTCCCTCACTTCCCATGATG
The DNA here is from genome assembly GCF_000296735.1 of Chrysochloris asiatica. Lineage (NCBI taxonomy): Eukaryota > Metazoa > Chordata > Mammalia > Afrosoricida > Chrysochloridae > Chrysochloris > Chrysochloris asiatica. Next base: position 5,956,779 of record NW_006408589.1, read on the forward strand.
GGTGACGTGTGTGGTTGCCAACACTTTGCATATTTGGATCCTAGCCTACCCTAGTGGGCTTATTATATATAATTCCACCCTTGACTTACAACCTTCAAGTGGCTCTGACTACCTGAAAAGCAGGAGACTCCCTGATGTTGTGTGCTGGTCAGAAAAGAAAAAGTAAGAACAAATAAATAAGTAAATCACACCTATGTTTCTGCAAGTCACAGGTAGGTTTTTGCCACACAAATATACTTCCTCATCTCTAAATCCATTAATGTACTTCCAAGGTGACTTCCGCCAGTTCTGTTAGCTCCTGCTGCTCATCAGTCACCTCATCTCTTGCCACATCTGTTTATCTCTTGTCTCCCAGTAAACACTCAATCCACTTTTCTATCCATTCCTCTGGAGGACAGTGTTCTAGGACTGCATCTGTCTTCTCCAGTTTTCCATTTCCTTGCTGCACAGATCCCACACAGCCTTTCTCCTCTGAAATCTCTTGAGACTTGGCATAGATGTGTGAGTACCTCCAGTACCACATCAGTTTTTAAAACATTTCAATTTGTATTCCATCGATTTGCAGAGCCTTGTTCTTTGTCAGTGCCTTCAATGCACCTTGGACTTACTTCTTCCTTAAGTATCATTGGCTCTTGATCATATGCTACCTCTTGAAATGGTTGAATATCAATCATTTCTTTTTGGTACAGTGAATCTGTGTATTCCTTCCATCTTCTTTTGATGCTTTCTAGTGGTTATGAATTGGGCTGCGAACCTCAGGGTCAGCAGTTCGAAACTACCAGCTGTTCCATGGGAGAAAGATGAGGCTTTCTGTTCCCGTAATCGGAAATCCTGTACAGGATCGCTATGAGCCGGGTCCGACTCCACAGCACGTAACCACCACCATCACATCATTCAATAATTTGCCCATAGAATCCTCAGTATTACAAGTTGAGACTTAATTTTATTCTTCAGTTCCCCCAGCTTGAAAAATGCTAAGCATGTTCTTCCCTTTTGGTTTTCTAACCCTAACCTACCCTTTGAAATTTTCTGTTCAGCTTCTTTACTTCTCCTTTCTTCCATTTACTTTAGCATCTCTAAGCTGGAGAGCATTTTTCAGAGTCTCTTCTGACATCCATTTCTTGTCTTCTCAATAACCTTTTGCTTTCTTCCTGTATGATGTTCTTGATGTCCTCATTAGTGTCCAATTCATCAAATCTGTTCTTGAGATGATCTCTAAATTCAAGGGGGGGTATGTTCAATGTCATATTTTGGCTCTCATGGACTTGTTTTAATTTTGTTCAGCTTCAGCCTGCACTTACATATGAGCAATTGATAGTCTGGTCCACAGTGTGCCCCTAGCCTTGTTTTGACTGATGATATAGAACTTGTCCACCCTCTGTTTCTACAGATATATAGTCAGTTTGATTTCTGTGTATTCCATCTGGTGAGGTCCATGTGTATAATCATTTTTTATGTTGTTTAAAAAAGATATTTGCTATGAGCAAGTCATTGGTCTTGCGAAAATCTATCATGCGATCTCCAGGATCATTTCTGTCTCCAAGGTCATACTTTCCTACTACTGATCTTTCATCTTTGTTTCCAACCTTTGCGTTGTAATCACCATTAATTACTGATACATCTTAGCTGCTTGTTTGATAAATTTTAATCTGAAAAAGTTTGTAGAAATCTTCAATTTAATCATCACTGGCTTTGGTAGTGTATAAATCTGAATAATAGTTGTATTAACTGATCTTCTCTGTAGGCATATTATCCCTTCACAGACAGCATTGTACTTAAAATGCTTGAACAGATCTTGAAACGTTCTTTTTGATGATGAATGTGACGCCATTCCTCTTCAATTTGTCATTCCTGATATAGTAAACCATGTGATTGTCAGATTCAGAAGGACCAATGCCAGTCTATTTCAATTCTCTAATCACTTAGGATACCAATGTTTATGCGTTCCATTTCGTTTTTGACAACTTCCAATTTTTCCCAGATTCATACATCATTCATTCCATGTTCCGATTATTAATGGATGTTTACAGCTATTTGTCCTCATTTGGAGTTGTGCCCCATCAGCAAATTAAGGTCTCAAGAGCTTTACTCCATTTGTGTCCTCATGGTCAGCTCTACTTTGAGGAGGCAACTCTTCCCCAGTAGTATTTTGATTGCCTTCCAACCTGACGGGGTCATCATCTGGCAATATATCTCACAATTTTCTAGTGCTCTTCATCATGTTTCAATATTCAGTATTCTAGTGCTATCTGACAGTCTTCCACTGTTATTAATAAGGGTTTCATTGACTAAATATATAGAAGTAGTCTGTCTCTGTAATTTCCTAGTCTGTCTTAGTCCGGAAGCTCATCTAAAACCTGTCCACCATAGGTGACCCTGCTGGTATTTAAAATACTGGTGGCATAGGTTCCAGAATCACAGCAACACAAGCTATGGCAGTATGGCAAACTGACAAGACGAGTGGTGAATTGGTCCGTTGCATTAATTGGTTCCAAGCATCTTCAATTCTCATCACTCTTCTGCATATAGAAAGACCAATAGTTGCACCTTAGATAGATGTTCATGTGCAATTAATAGCCCAGTTGCTACCCACCAAAGTAGGATAGAAACATTGTCTTTGTGGCCTTGTTGTTAAGTTGTTTAGTGCCATTGAGTTGGTTCTGACTCCTACAGACCATGTACAGGGTTTCCAAGGAGCAGCTGTGGGTTTGAACTGACAGCCTTGTGGTTCACAGCCCAGTACTGATCCTACAGCACCGCATCAGGAGTCTTTTGTGAACTATTCTGTGAGTATAATGAGAACCATTGAATTATACATATTAAATGGGTAAATTATATGGTATGTGAATTGCAATGCATTTAATCCATTACCAAAAACTTCTTCTTGTTGTTGTTAAGTGCCGTCAAGTTGGTTCCAACCCATAGCAACCCTGTATAAGGTTTCCGAGGAGTGGCTGATGAGTTTGAACCGCCCACCTTGTGGTTCAAACCGACTTTGCAGTTCAAAACACTAATCCACACACAGCACCACACCTAGGATTCCAAACACTCTGTTATATCCATTGACCATGGTGTCCCCTGAGACTATGGTTCTCAGTCCCCAGGTCCAGCAAGTCATTGTCCTAATATGTTTAATAATTTCTAAGTTGTCTCCTACTTTCTATTTTCTTTTTCCTATAATGAATTTACTGCCATATAATTCACATAGAATTCGGTTTTCATTATACTCCCAGCATTGTGCCGCCATCACCACAGTCAAATTTAGAACATTTTCATCACAAAAAAAATAATAAAATAAAACCCTTTAACTATCATTCTCCTCCAATATACTCCATTTAACTTTCTGTCTCTGTAAATCTGCCTATTTGGAGCATTTTATATAAATGGAATTATACAATATGTGGGCTTTTGTGACTGACTTGTATTCTTTTTTTGAATCGCCTCCTACTTCCCTTTTTGCTTCTCCTCTCTCCTTTTCTTCCTACTCTTCCTGCTTATCTGCTCTGTTCACTGAATAAAAGCCACCATAAATCATTTCTCTTTTGTCATTTCTGGTTTTTCTCTCTTCATGGGGTTAGGGCTTTAAGATATCTTTCATGCCTTTAGGAAACAGGATAACAGCAAGGGTCAGGGCTATAAACCTTTTGGCAAAGACACCAAAGGTGGTTCTTGAGACAGTCATCAAAAACTGATGAGCTCTGAAAGATACTATAATGGTTGATATAGGACATTATGTATTTGTCAAACACATCGGACTGTAGAGAGTGACCCCCAGTGTAAACATAAGCAATGGACTTTAGTTAATATTAATGTGTCAGTTGGCCACAGGGAGCCCACCTTTTGCTCCAGAATCACTGAGTGCAGCTTTGGGGGTGGCAGCCATGGCCATGATGCTGAAAGGTGCTTCCCCAAGGAAACTTTCCAGTGGCTTCAGCATGAGTGGTAATGTCTGGAGCCAACCAAGGCACCAGGCTGTGTCCCTTCACAAATTCCCCCTCCTGGGAACAAGTGCCTCCAGCTGTGAGCCATGACTACATCAAGATTATACAGTAGAACTCCCCAAAAAAATGGCGGACTAGGCAGACACCTTACACAGACCCTCTACAATAAAAATACAAGAGAAAATATTTTAAAGACATATATGAAAATTTAGCACCCTGAACTTCAAAAAAAAAGGTTAAAGAGGTAGATGGAGTGCTTGCTGGAAGGAGAGGCCGAGCAGGGACAGTAAGAGGGAGATTGCCTGGTGAACAGCTATCCAGAGACAGTTTACCATCTTGTGAGCAGCTTTGGAAGTGGAAGGAGGCCTGGCAGAGCAGATTCCCACAGGTGATGGAAAAGGCTGTAATTTCTTCTTTTTCCCCATCTTCTCCTGGTGACAAGAAGTGTAGCTAGCGCCCATCTTCATCTTCCCAAGTAATAGACCCTGCTTTCCAGGAGTTTGGAACCATCTGATTAGGAGCCACGCCAGATGTGAGATGGAGGCCAGCTGTGTTGCTTTGGTGCACCACTTTGGTGCCTGGATTCAGGTGAGCTTAGTTCCAGACCTACTAAACCCACAGAGCCACCAGACCAGCATTTAACCAGTCACCCTACCCCTAGCTTCGCTGACACCAGCTCCATCAAAGACTCCTAAGAATAACTTTCAGATTGAATACCCTAAACATAGATAACAACAAAGCCACCAGGAACTCCATCTAGAGTCAGGAACTCTGCTTTCACCTCGAGAGCTCTTTAAACTACAATAGCCCCAAGCCCCAAGAGATTTGTACCCTCTGGGCCCCAAAACTGTGCTGTTTATTTTTACAAGTAACAACAACCCCACAATGGTCTGGAAACAATAGACAATTTTAGCTCACATGAAGTAACAAGAGAGAATGGCTCAAATAAATGACCCAGATGCAGAGCCAGAACATGTTTCTGAGGAAGAAAATGTGATAAAACGAACTGAAAAAGAATTCAAAATAATGATAATTAGGTACCTTCAAAGGATCCATAGAAAGATTGAGGAAAGCAAGGACACAATAAAAAACTTTAGAAAAATTCAGGAATATACTACAAGAACAACAGATCGAATAAATACAAATTTTGAAACAATATAAAACAATTAGAAATTCAGAAGATGAATACTAAGATCTCAGAAATGGACAATACATTGAAAAGGATAGAAGAGTAGATGAGGAGTTAATGAGCTTGAAGAGAAATCTCTCAGTACTAGTATGCTAGAAGCAAATCAAGTAAAAGACTGAAAAACATCCAAAGAAAGTCTGAGAGATAGATGAGACACTATGAAGAAGAACAAGAACATAAAAAGACAAGCACAAAGAAAATTGTCGAGTTGTTAGAAGAAAACTTCTCTAACATCATGAAAGACAAGAAGATAGACATGTTGTTGTTGTTATGTGCTGTGGAGTTGTTTCTGACTCATAGTGACCCTGTACAGGGTTTCTGAGGCTATAAATCTTTACAGGAGCAGAAACCCTCATCTTTCTCCCATGGAACAGCTGGTAGTTTCAAACTGCTGACCCTGAGGTTAGCAACCGGATTCATAACAACTACGCTACCAGAAGAAGATAGGCATACAAGAAGCCAAATGAATCCCAAACAGGATAGATCCCAAAAGAAAATCACCCAGCTATATCATAGTCAAACTTTCTGAAACAAAGACAAGGAAAGAATCCTGGGAGCACCTTGGGATAAACAAAAGTTACCTGCAATGGACAACCAATAAGACTAAACTCTGATTTCTCAGCAGAAACCATACAGGCAAGAAAGCAATGAAATGACATATACAAAAGTCTGAAAGAAAAAGAGTGCCAAACAGAATCATATACCCAGCAAAGCCATCCCTCAAATCTGACAGAGAAATTAGGACATTTCCTGAAATTAAAGGAATTTTTAATGACCAGAGCAACTTTACAGAAATTGCTAAAGGGTGTTCCTTGGACTCAGAACTAACAATAGCAGACAACAAACTGAAATTATCATACATCACACCACCACCCAGAACTCAATCCAGATTTAGAGGTATTTAAAGTAAAACAAACCTACAAGATTGAAAATAGAGAATCAAAGATATCAATGTGTAATAAAGTCAACTATAAGCAAAAAGAGGGGATAGTGTAGATAGATTTCAAGATAAAACCAGACTATTTCAAGCAAAGAATAAATTAATAAATTACAGCTCAGCCTCAAAGAGAAATAATATACCTTTACATCAAAATTTGGAGTCCTGGTGTGGCAATGTGAGCTAATGTGTCAGGCTGCAAAGTCATTCTTACTGCAAGGTCAGTGGTTCAAGTTCACCAGCTGCTCCTTAGAAACCCTATACAGGGTCTCTATAGGTCGGAATCGACTTGATGGCACTTAACAACAACATCAAAATTTAAAAAGAGGAAAATTTGATAAACATTAACGCAACAGAAATGAAACCCACAAACAAAATGAACTCAGCACAGAAAAGTGTATAGAACAAAGAATCCAGTGGCACCACAGAAAAATACACGTAAAAATGACAACAATCAATTCAGACCTATTGATAATTGTACTGATTGTAAGTGGATTAAATGTACCCATCAAGAGATATAAAGAGCAGAATGAATAAGAAAACAGGATCCTTCAATATACTGTCTACAAGAAATATACCAAAAAAATGGAGACAGCCTAAATGTCCATCAACAGAAGAACGATTAAACAAACTTTGGTACATACACACAATGGAATACTACAAAACTTTGAAAATTAATGAATTTGTGAAATACCTCACAACATGGTTGCATCTGGAGAACATTATGCTGAGTGAAATTCGTCTGTCACAGGAAAACAAATGATATGAAACCAATGTACAAATAAAAAAGGTTTTCTTGATAAAGGAAACAATCTATAGTGGTTACAGAGAGGAGGGGTAAGGGAAAATTACTCATAGGCTAGAGGCAAGACACATGTCAACATGGATGACAGGGCAGGCAAATGCAGTGAATAGAGAATAAAGTGAATAAAGAGAGATAAATGGTGTTAACTGTTGGCACATGGAGGGTATTGCAACCATGTAATAAAGCACAGCCTTCGGTATGGATTGCATCTCAATGTCAGGAAAACAAAAATCCTCACCACTGGACCAATAAACAACATTCTTATCAACGGAGAAAAGATTGAAGTTGTCAAGGACTTCATTCTTCTTGGACCAACAATCAACACTCGTGGAAGCAGCAGTCAAGAGATCAGACAACATATTGCATTGGGCAAATCTGCTGCACAGGAACTTTTTAAAGTGTTGAAGAGCAGAGATGTCAGCCTGAGGACTAAGGTGTGCTGCACCCAAGCCATGATATTTTCAATAACCTCGTATGGATGCAAAAGCTGGACAGTGAATAAGGAAGGTCATAGAAGAATTGATGCCTTCCAGTTGTGGTGTTGGAAGAGAATACTAAAAGTGCCATGGACTGCCAAAAGAACCAATAGATCTGTTTTGGAAGAAGTGCAGTCAGAGTGCTCCTTGGAGGCCAGGATGGCTAAGCTTCATCTCTCATACTTTGGACATATTGTCAGGAGGGAACAGTCGCTGGAGAAGGATGTCATGCTGGGTAAGATGGAGAGTCAGAGAAAAAGAGGAAGACCCCCAACGAGATGGATCGGCCAGGGGGCATTATTGATGGCGTCAAGTGATGGCAGTGGTAGTGAGGTTGGCCCAGGATCGGACATTGTTTCATTCTGCTGTGCATGGGGTCTCTATGAGTCAGTTCCGACTTGATGGCACCTGACAACAACAACAACAATGAAGCAAAGTATGTGATTTGTTGAATCTATAAACGTTCACTCAATTCACAATGAAAAGTTTAAATATATATATAAATAATCATAATGTATCAATATTGGTTCATCCTTTATAATGTACCACATGAATGCAAGATGTTAATAACAGGGGTGAGGGATTATCTGAGAACTCTGTATTTTCTGAGACATTTTTCTGTAAACCTAAAACTTCTCTAAATAATAATAATTAATAGATTACAAAAAGAAACAAACAAACAGGAGAGCCAAGGATAGGTATCTTCACCTCTACTCAACCTTAAACATTAACCTGATCCTCCCCACCTCATCGTGAGATGTTTAATTTATTCATCTCTCCAACACATACAGTCCGCGTTGAGCATCCACCAGGGATGTTTGTGCCACACCCTTTTCTAGGCCCTGGAGAATGGTGTTCACCATACCCTTTCCTTTACAGAGCACAGCTCTGATGCCTGGCACAGAGCACTAGGTGGCAACCCAAGACAGCAGCAGATGCTGTTCAACAGTCCACTCCAGTGGACAGTTCTCTTACCCTAGCTGGACAGGGGCTCCAGCAGGCAATGTGTCTGGCCCCAACTTCTTGAACACGGCAGCCAAAAGGTGAGCTATGAATTATCTAACTACTGGTTCTTCAGGATCTCTGACTTACAGGGGGATTGAAGTATCTTGATGTTTCACTAGAAAGAAACCCAATGGTGATTTTACTTTGCTATTAGTTGAATCACATGCTTGAGGGATAGAATTTGGAGATCCTTAACCTATTAGAGAGAAACGTCCCCTGCATGTTATACTCATTCATCATAGGTAACGTTGTTTGGTGCTTTACCGTCAAGTTGCCTCTGGCTCGTGATGACCCCATGTATTTCAGAACCGTGCATCACTGCATTTTCAATGGCTACTTTTTGAGAAGTAAATTGCTAGAGCTTTGGAGGTGCCTCCAGGTGAACGTTTATATAGCAGCTGAGTACATTTTCCATTTACACCACTCCTACTGATACCTAGCATGTATAAATTTAAGGGGTATTTAAAGTAGCATCTCAACAGCACTAGGTTGGGGTCAGGTTTGGGGGAGATGGTTTTAGGCAAGATGATTCAGAGCTGACTGTGTAACAGCCAGGTGGGCTGTTGATACACAGGTGTGCATGGGTGTCTGAAATTCAAAGGCAGTTTTGGAGTCAGTCCCATATTAATGGTAAATAGGAATCATGTGTCCGGATTAGCCAGTAAGAGCAAGGAGAGGAGAGGACTAAGGAAGAAGCCCTGGGAACATGGTCAGGGAGGTGAAGGATAGTCTAGGAAGGAGTGTGAGAAGTAGAGGCTAGACCAGGTCCCTGGAGATTTGAAGAAGGCAGGATCAATCCGCTGCTTAAATGGCTCTAAAGAGGTGTTCATGAAATAGAAAATCCCTGGTGACTCGCCTCGAAAATTTCAATGTACAGAGGTCCCTCAGCCAGATCACAAGGGTTGGAAGAGAGAATGGAAGTCTAAGTAAAGGGGCACTGACTGTAGAACATTCTAGAAGATTGGCTGTAAAGAAAGGTGAAAGTGGGGGTTACAGCTGGAGGGAGACTTGGTGAAGGCAACACTTGAACAAGCGAACACTTGATTTCCCAAAGAGTGTCTTTAAATGTATCCATTGTGAGTCTTCTGCCTTTCAGTAGCAATGTGCACAGACTGAGTAAGGAAAACCCATCATTGTCAGGCGCGCCTGCTTACTGAGGTCCACATTGCTGTCAACAGCACTTGATCTTCCTCTGAATGGGCTGCATTCACACTTTTTCCAGGCGGGAAAGAGATGGCCTAGTAACACTAGGCTTGTAACCTGTTTTCTCAACAATCCCAATAGTTCTAACATAGGTAATAGAATTGAGCCTCATGGTCTTTGGTCTCTTTGGTCAGCCTATCTTACGTACTCACTCTGGGATCTCAGATAGGACAAAGGGAACTCCAAGGAAGACTGGACTGCTGTTACTAGGAGTCATTGTCAGAAGTCCCTGGAACATGATATCCCCTCACTTCAGCATTTTAAGTGTATTGTCCCATTTAATGGGTGAAGAAACTGACACAAATTGAGGTTCAAATGGCTACTTTTCATTTGTAAAGCTCATGGTAGAACTGTGGTCTCCATGTTCAAGTTCCTGTTCACTCTTTCAGCCACACTGTGGGGACAAGATTCTATCAGGACAAGGAAGCTGTTCTCTACACTACTGTCTCCACCTCAGACTATCTTTCTTGCTCATCTTGGCAAGAAGTGTTTTCCTCTCTGATCTTCCAGAATCCTACATTCCCGCCTCTTACTAAGGATATTTATTGGTTGGTTGGTTGGTTGGTTGATTGGCTAGTTAGTTGATTAGATGGATGATTTATAGTCTATCTTCCCCAATTACAAGAAGCCCTGGTGGTGCCATGGCTTAAGCATTGGGTTGCTAACCGAAAGGTTGGCAGTTTGAACCCACCAGCCATTCCGTGGGAGAAAGATGGGGTAATTTTGCGCTGTCCTATAGGGTCGTTCTGAGGCAGAATCGAATCAACAGCAGCAGGTTAAGTTTGGTCCCCAGCTACAGTGAAAACTCTTTGAAACAGGTACCTCATCTGTGTTTTTCAGAGCAATAGTCCAGCACAGAACCTGGCTTGTAGCAGTTTATCAATACAGCTTTGTTGAATAAATAAATTTGCCCTATTGGGTTGTAAGAAGCTTGAGAACAGAACTGTGTCAGTAGAGCCTAGCATGTTAAACTCCCAGTTGCCAGCCTTCTAATTCTTGCTCATCCTTCAAGTCTGGGTGCAAACTCTGTCTTTGTGTAGCCTTCTGTGGTTTAAGGAGTTTTTCTGTGATTTATATGGAAAATGGAATTACCTTTTAATCCCATTTTCCACAAACTTTTTTTTTTTTTAAGGTTTTTATTGTGGATTGAGTGAAAGTTTACAGGGCACATCATCAGTTTCACATTCAACCATTCTCCACAAACTTTTGTGAAGTCCTCTTGTATATACTTTCAACAAAACAACAGTGATAACAGCTGGCATTTATTGAGCACTGATTAGGTACCAGGCATTGTGCTGAGCGCTTTGCACACAGTGTCTCCTTTAACTATTTAATCATTTACCCTTGTGAGGTTGGACTGTTACTATCACCATTTTTCAAATGAGTCAGGGAGCCCTGGTAGCTCTGTAAGATAAGCACTGGACTGCTAACCTCAAGGTCAACAGTTTAAACCCACTGGCTACTCCACAAAAGAAAGATGGGGCTGTCTGCTCCCATGAAGATTTCGTGTCTCTGAAACCCTATGTAGAGTTACTACTGTGAGTCAGAATCAATTTGATGGCCATGGGTTTGGTTTTAGAAGCTGTGACTCAGAAATGTTCAGGTGCTACAGAGTCACACAGCTAAAGGATGACAGAACCAGGAATTTAACAGTTTCCTTACCTATCTGGCATTTGGAAACCTTACAAGGCTGAGGACCATGCCGGTTATCACTCCTGTGTCTCCAGCAGCTAACACAGCTGGCACATCACGCTGACTGCGTGCCACCGAGTCAGTTCCTACTCACAGTGACCCCATGTAGGGTTTCCAAGGCTGTAAATCTTTCTGGGAGCAAAATAGCCTCATCTTTCTCCTGCAAAGTGACAGGTAGATTCAAACTCCTGACCCTGTGGTTAGCAACCCAGCTCGTAATCCTCTATGGTACCAGAGATCCTTTGGCACATAATTGTTGTTGTTATGTGCCGTGGAGTTGGTTCCACCTCATAGCAACCCTGTACAGGGTTTCCGAGGCTGTAAATCTTTACGGGAGCAGGAAGCCTTAGGTTTGCAATAAATGTTTGTTGTTGAATGAAAAACATTACCTCCCTACTGGTTTCCTGCTAGGACTCCTGGTGTGGTGCTGTGGGATCAGCACTGGACTGTGAACCACAAGGTTGGCAATTCAGACCCACTAGCTGCTCTTTGGAAACCCTATACAGGGTCACTATGAGTTGGAACCTACTTGATGGGGCTTAAAAACAACAACAAAGCATCCTGCTTAACGCCGAAAGGTGAAGTTGTTTTCTTCTCTTGCCGGAGGCCGTCCATAGTAAGTGCCTAGTAAACTAGTAAACAGTTCCTTTATGAACAGATATTTGGATGGTCAGAGGAAATACTGAGTGAACAGATGATTGAGTCTATGCATGAGTGTGGCACATTTCCGGAGAGTCTAATCACTCTCCAAAGGAGCTCTGGTAGCGTAGTGGTTACGAATCGGGCTGCGAACCTTAAGGTCAGCAGTTCGAAACTACCAGCCGCTCCGCGGGAGAAAGATGAGGCTTTCTACTCCCGTAAGGATTTACACCCTCAGAAACCCTGTACAAGGTCGCTATGGGTCGGAACCGACTCGACGGCACTTAACAACAACAACAACAATCACTCTCCAGGCCTCCACAGCAGCCACAGTTTCCCCTGTGAATCCTATAGGACAGGAAGAAGCATCACTTCCTGCCTCTCTGCCTCTTCCCTCCTGTCCCAGGGCAGCCAGTGAGCTCAGGAGAAGGTGGTTTTCTGGAGGTGCCTCCTGGACCTCACCACCACTGCTCCTGCCAAGCCTCTCCAGAACTTCTCCTTAAGCCAAGTGTCCTCGGTTGCCCAGTGAAGGAGGGATGTTTGGAGAGAATCTCAGCTAACTTTCAAACTAATTTTACAAAATGTAAATCCTAGCCCACACAGAAACTGAGGGAAAAGCAAATAGATTCTAAGAGGCTCTTTACCTGCTACTTTTCTATGCCATTCTGGTCTTGCCAACTTAAGATCCACCGAAGGAACTCACAAAGCATTTTGCTGGTGCTACAAGATAATTTTATACCCAGTCCCCCATTTGGCTGTTGTAAAACATATGCATCCCATTCTGATATGACATGCCTGCCTGCTTCCTGTCATCTCTGCATGACCAATGATTGTTCCTCAGTCTTGTTACCCATGGCCTCTCTTTGAACCCCTCTGGCCAAGCTGGCCCTTCCCCCTTCTCTTGCTCTCTCTGCCAAGATGACCTTCCTTCAGCCCAGCTTCTAACCGTCTACCTGCTTCTCACAGAAGGCACTCAAGGTCATTTATTTAACTGAACTTGATATATCAAAATCCAACTCATTCTTAACAATTGCTACCCTCCTCCAAGAAGCCTCCCCTGATTCATCCAACTTGTATTCATTTCTCTTCCCTCCGCACTGTGTCAACTTCTTAACTAAAGGATACTCCCCATTCCTGTACACAATTCTTTTTTTTTTT
>NW_006408589.1:5970768-5987592 GCF_000296735.1 Chrysochloris asiatica
TGGTGGTGGTGGTGGTAGTGTTCCGTGGAGTCTGTACCAACTCATAGCGACCCTGCATAGGGTTTCCGAGGCTGTAAATCTTTACAGGAGCAGAAAGTCTCATCTTTCTCTCATGGAACAGCTGGTAGTTTCGAACTGCTGACCTTGAGGTTCGCAGCCCAACTTGTAACCACTATGCTACCAGAGCTCCTTGTGTCTAGGGGTAAGCTTCTTTATTTCTTTTTGTCTTGCTCAGCATGTCATGGGCCTTTTCTTCAGGTCTTTTTAGAAAATTCTTTGCTTCTTTAAATATTGACCCTCTTCACTCTTATTTTTTTCCTTCTGGATCTGTTATTAAACAGATATGGGGACTTATGATTCTGTTATCCATGTCTTGTAAAGTTTTTTATTCTTTGTGTTGCATTCTTGGAACATTCTGTTTAAACTTAGAAATTTGGCCTGTTGGTTGTTTTATTCCAAAAGTAATCATTTTATTTCTAAGGGTTTGTGTTGATTCTTTTTCCATAGCTACCTGCTCTTGTTTCATGATAGTCTGTCCTTTCATGCATTTGACACTGTTCTGTATTTCTCTAAGGATATACAATACATTTAATTGAATTATTGCTCATTATTTCTTTTCTCAGTTGCAAATTCTTTTTAGTGGAATTGGTCGTTTCAGTTCTTTTCATGTTAGTACGTTGTTGTTAGGTGCAATCTAGTTGGTGCCAACTCGTAGCTACCCTTTGCGCAACAGCATGAAACACTGTCCGATCATGGGCCAGCCTCACAGTTGTTGCCACACTTGAGTCCATCAATGCTGCCACTTGGCCAATCCCTCTCACTGGGGGTCTTCCTCTTTTTCTCTGACCCTCCACCCTACTAAACATGATATCCTTCTCCAGTGACTGGTCCCTCCTGACAATATGTCTGAAGTATGAGAGATGAAGTTTGGCCATCCTGGCCTCCAAGGAGCACTCTGGCTACACTTCTTCCAACACGGATCTATTGGTTCTTTTGGCAGCCCATGGCACTTTCAATATTCTCCTCCAACACCATAATTCAGATGCATCAATTCTTCTACAATATTCCTTATTCACTGCCCAGCTTTTGCATGCTTACGAGGTTACTGGAAATACCATGGCTTGGGTCAGGCACACCTTAGTCTTCAAGCTGACATCTGTGCTCTTCAACACTTTAAATAGGTCTTGTGCAGCAGATTTGCCTAATGCAATACGTCATTTGATTTCTTGACTGCTGCTTCCATGAATGTTGATAGTTGCGCATAGTGGTTACAAATCAGGCTGCCAACCTCAGGGTCAGCTGTTCAAAACTACCAGCTGTTCCGTGGGAGAAAGATGAGACTTTCTGCTTCCGTAAATATTTACAGCCTCAGAAACCCTGTGCAGGGTCCTTATGAGTGGAACCGACTCCACGGCACATAACAACAACAACATTAGTACTTAATTTTGCTGTTATTATTGCGAAGTGTCGTCAAGTCAGTTCTAACTCATAGTGACCCTGTATAGGGTTTCCAAAGAGTGGATGGTGAATTTGAACTGCCAACCTTGTGGTTCAAACCAACTTTGCAGTCCAGTGCTCTATCCCACAACACCACACCAGGACTTCAGTTGTGTAAAAAGAAGCAACTGTCGATCAGCCCATTGGTGGGCGTACACAAGAGGTTAGTCATCTTCCACCGGTTTCAGTACCAAATTGAGGACTTCTGAACCACTGAGCAGTATTGTGTCTCTCTGACCCAAGCTTCCACATCCACAGTTTCCATCTATAAGCGGATGGAAACTCTTTAACTCCTGCTTGCCCTACAAGAATGGAATAAAGAGCCTAGAGAAGTATCAGCCAGCTGTGGTTACTTCTGCTGTAGCATTCCAGTTAACCCTTTGACAGTTGCCCTGAGCCTCCCTCTTCCCAGGCAGGCCCCAGTTCTGCTGTCTTTTACAGCAGCAGTGCAGGGCCCCTAACCTCCTTCTGTGGCTTCTGTCCATCATCGATTGCTCACAAGTTCTGGTCCACGAACTTCTCCCCTTCTTAGTCTTTTATTTGTGTATTTCTTTCCCTGGGTTTGCTGAGTAAAGAGCAAACTACTGCTTGTTCTAATTCCTATCTTGAAACCAAAAAGTCCAACTTGCATACTGTTAAGGGGTTTCTTTCATAGGAAAGAAAATAGGGTTTATTTCATAGAAATACTATAAAACCTCCTCTTTAAGAATCAGCGTTTGACGGTGAGTTTCCAGCATTTTGTATAAATATTCACCATTGCTTGAACATGCTGATAAAACTGAATGTTTGCTGATAAGTACCCTTACTCCCTAGCTCAGAATGTTTATTAATCTGCCAAGGGTAGTTCAGGGTGAGCATCATGGAGAATTCACTGACGCAACAGCTGGTGGCATTGCTGTGTAATAGACACACCTCCTGGATCCCCAGGTTTCCTGCAGGTGGTACGGAGTGTCCCCCTCAGGCCCTAATTCCTACTCAGCCATTTCTCCTTTCTGTTTCCAGCTATCTTCCTAACATCTTTTCCAGGAAGTACTGGTAGGACACATGCTCAAAACACTTCTCTGCTTTATTATTCCATGATGTTAGCTTAGGTTCTGCCAGTGATGACTTGGGGGACATAGTTGTTGCTGATGTTGATCGTTCTGTGATGACCTGTGTGTTGTTGCTGTGCTGCTGGACAGGAGCCCTGGTAGCATAGTGGATTACAAATTGGGCTGCTAACCACAAGGTCAGCAGTTTGAATCCACTAGCAGCTCTATAGGAGAAAGATGGGGCTTTCTGCTTCTGTAAAGATTTACAGTCTCAGAATCCCTCCCTATGCAGTGTCACTATGAGTCGGAACCAACTCAACAGCATACAACAACAGCAGTGATGCTAGAAGCTATGCCATTTGTATTCCATATACCAGCAGGGCCATCCATGGTGAATAGGTTTCAGCTGAGCTTCCAGACTAGGACACATTAGGAAGAAATGCCTGGTAACCTACTTCCAAGGAAAACTATAGATCACAACAGAATGTTGTCCAATATAGTGCTGGTAGATGAGCTTCCTAGTTGGAAGGTCTCAAAATGTACAGTGGACAGAGTAATGAACTTGATGTTCTTGAGGATGGTTCAGAAAAAGGCAGTATTTCATTCTGTCGTATGTGAGAGCACATGAGTTGGAACTCATGCAACAGCAACTGATAACAATGTTTTTGGCTTAACCAAGTATTTGTAAGATAAATATTATATTTTCTGTTCTCTTCTCCAATTTTGCTTTCTGGTTCATTTAAATTTTAACATCAAACTACCCTACAAAACTGATTCATAGAACCACAACATTCTAGTGCTGAAACTACCAAGAAGAGCCCTTTTGTTGTCAGATATATTTTACTGGTGATGTTGACACTAATGGTGATATAGGTACTTGTGCAGTGCCAGGTACCCTACATACTTGAGAGCTAATCTTCACAGAAGTCTCAAGAGATCAGTAGCGTCAGCCCATTTCACAGATGAGATACCTGAAGCAGAGAAGTTAGGTGAATTACATAACTTGTAAGTAATAGAGCTAAGATTGGAACCTGGGTCTCATGTTTAAAAGCCCATGCTCTTTTCTTTTTCTTCTCGTTCCTGCCTGTACCTTTTTCCCCCTTTCTTTCTTTGTTTATTTTTGGGTTTTGGTGAAAACATACACAACAAAGCACACATGCTTTCAGTAATTTTTTACAGGTCCAAGGGAAGTTCATGAAAAATGAAATTAAAAGATAATAGAATTTTTCCCTAAACTTTTTGAAGCCCCCTTGAGAAGTTAAGTGAAAATGGTTGCTTACTTCACATTGATTGCATCATTGTTCTCACTGGGTTTTTTCTCCTTTTAAATTTTTATTGTGAATTGAGTTATAGTGTACCTGGGAGAATATCAGCTTTACATTCATCTGTTGTCATTCGTTTCATTGCAGTGATTACAATCCCCTCCAAGGTGCTAACTGAAAGGTTGGCTGTTCGAGTCATCTTAAGACACCTTGGGGAAAATCCTGGTGTTCTACTTCTGAAAATCAGACATAGAAAGTCCAACAGAGCACAGTTCTGCACTGATACACATGGGCTTGCCTTGAGTGAGTCAGGACTAACTGACTTGATGGCAACTGACTTTTTTCACCACTTTGTGTGTGTAGTGCTACAGGATAAAACACTGGACCATAAGGTTGGTTTGAACCATAAGGTTGATGTTTCAAACCTACCAGCCGCTCCTTGGAAACACTATACAGGGTCACTGTGAGTCAGAATCAATTCGACAGCACTTAATAGCAACTTGCTACATGACTTTGAGATCCTCAGATCTTCTGAGGCTTGGTTTCTGCATTTATAAAATGGGATAATATCCCCATCTTTTGAGTAGTAAGTAATAGATCTCATAAGGACAGAGGCTGTCCCAGAGAATTGCAACATATACAACTTTAACCCATACATCAAGTCATAGCAACCCAATATAGGGGTTTTCACAGCTATAAATCTTTACAGGATCAGACTGCCTCATCTTTCTGCTGGTGGGTTCAAGCCACCAACCTTACAGTTAGCAGCCTGATTCCTAGCCCACAACACAAGCAAAACTCATATGAATTTAACCATACAGTACTGGACAGAAAAGAAAAGGAATATAAATCTTGAATAACATGGGGAACGCTGCCTACCATTCCATCCAGTGAGTATACACCCCAGAGGGAGATGGAGATGTGAGATGAGAAGCTGCTTTACCTCCCTCAGTCTTGGTTCCCTGTATCTAAGCAAGAGTACCTCATCCAGCCACATGTGAGTCCCAGCTTTAAAGATCTGTGGGTTTTGTTCTTAACACCAGCCAGTATTTCCTGTGGTGCTTAAGAAAAGCAGCAGCCATCAAGGGTATTTTGATCAATGGATTTTGCCTAATACTTCTTTAGTACTGTGGTAGGGACTGCTGGTGCCCAGCCCCACATCCCACCCCACCTGAGTTAACCTATAGCTGCATCAAGTCTTCACAGGCAAGACAAGTTTACCATGTCTCTCCTTTCTGAAAGAGGGCATACTCCAGAGAGGAGGGGAGTTACTGCTGGAGGAGTGACCCCCAACCTTTGGGGGTTGAGAGTCAGTATTGCCCTGCTTCCTATGAAGTGTTTCTAAGACACGATTTGTAGGGTTTCTCTGAACCCTTGCTTATTAATCCCTAGTGGCCCAGCACCGTGACCTGCTCATTAACCATACTTTATTGGCTTCTTCCCGTCCCTTTTCGCCTTCTCCATTTCTTTATTTGTACTTCCTGAGATTAGGCTCAGCTTTTAGGAGTTTTCTCTGTCAGTGTTCTCCAGAGAAACAGAACCAGCGAGATACACAAGGGGGGAAATTCCGTTACCTTTTAATTTCACTTTTTTACTAATTTTTTGAAGCCCCCACATGCATATGGAGTCCTTGTGTGGCACTGTAGGATAGCACTGGACAGCTAACTGAAGGTTGATGGTTCAAACCCACCACTCACTCCTCAGAAACCCTATACAATGTCACTATGAGTCGGGACCAATTCGATGGCACACAACAACAACACATGTGTATACATATATTTAAATATAGAGAGAGAATTGGCTCATTTATTTCTGAGGGGCTGGGAAGTCCAAGATCCTTAAGTCCAGCAACACAAAAATTAAAATGAGAATTCTTCAGAAATATATACTAAAGGGTTTCAAAACATTCATAGACAAAAAATTTGTTATCTTTTCATTCCATATTTTAAGTCTCCTTTTATTTATAGCCTGGAGGCAGAATACACCCTAGGGAAATTTTCTTTTTGCTCTTAAGGGCTTTAATTGATTACTGAGACCTACCCACATTGTGGGGGGCAACCTGCTTTACTTAAGGCCAACTGATTTAGTCATGGCATGTTATTCAGTCAAACAGCATAAGGCCATCATGTTGTTGTCAGGTGTCATCAAGTCAGAACTGACTCATAGCAACCCCATGCACAGCAGAACGAAACAATGTCCGATCCTGGGCCAACCTCACTACCGCTGCCACACTTGACGCCATCAATGATACCATCTGGCCGATCTATCTCGTTGGGGGTCTTCCTCTCTTTCTCTGACCCTCCATCTTATCCAGCATGACATCCTTCTCTAGCGACTGCTCCTTCCTGACAATATGTCCAAAGTATGAGGGATGAAGGCCATCATAGTGTTATTTAATTTAATAACAGCAGCTAGACTAGTGTTTAGCCATACAGTTGTGTACCATTGCTTAGTGAAGTTGAGCAATAATATTAACCATCACAGGAGGGATCCAAACTAAGACGAGAGATTTCTGGCAAGATGGCAGACTAGGCAGGTGGACTACACCATCCCTCCACAGCAAAGATACAAAAGAGACACACATGAAAATCCTAGCACCCTGAACTTCGATAGAAAGGTTAGAGAAGTTGATGGTATGCTTGCTGGGAGAAGAGAGCGACCAGAGATGACAAGAGAGAGAGACTGTCTGGTGAACAGCTGGCCAGAGGTGGCTCAACCATCTTGTAAGCAGTGTTAGTAGGGGAGGGAGGCTTGTCAGTGCAGATTCATGAAAGAACATAAAAGGTACAATTCCTTCTTTTTCCCCATGCACCCCTGGTGATCAGAAACATAGCCAACTCCCACCCTTATCTTTCTCAAGCACAGAACTTGCTGTCCAGGAGTTCGGAGACATTGTCAGTGTGAGGTGGAGGCCAGCTGTGCCCATTTGGTGTGCAGCTTTGTTGCCTAGATTCATGTGGGCTCAGCTCCTTACCTACAAAACCCACAGAGCCACCAGACCAGCATTTAACCAGTCATGCTGCCCCAGCTTCCCTGGGGTCCTGATGGACACTGAAACCAGCTCCATCAGGGGTCCCCTTGAACTGCTTCCAGATTGAGTGTCCTAAACATAGATAACACCAACACCATAAGAACTCCATCTAGGGCCAGATCTTTGTTCTCACATCTCCTCCACAACCTACCTGTGAGCTCCTTGCATTGCAGGAGCCCCCCAGAGACAATAGGCAATTTTAGCTCACTTGAAGTAACAAAAGAGAATGGCTCAAACAAATGACCCAGATGCAGAGCCAGAACATGTTTTTGAGGAAGACAAGATAATGGAACTAACTGAAAAAGAATTCAAAAGTATGGTAATTAGATACCTTCCAAGTATTGATAGAAAGATCAAGGAAAGCAAAGTAAATTTTGAGATAATCTAAAGCCTGCAATTAGAAATACAGAAGATTAATACTAAGATTTCAGAAATGGATGATACATTGAAAGGACAAAGAAGTAGCTGCAAAGTGATGGAAGCCAGAATTAGTGAGCTTAAAGATAAATCTCTCAAATCTGTATGCTAGAAGAATAATCAGAAAAAATAATGAGAAAAACTGAGGAAGGCCGAAGAGTTCTATGGGACACTATGATGAAGACCAGTGTACATGTGTTTGGAATTCCAGAACAGAAAGAGACAATAAAAAGCGCAGAGAAAATTGTCAAAGAGTTGTTGGAAGAAAAGTGCCCTAACATAAAAGATGAGAAGATAAGCATACAAAAAGCTGATAATATACCTGCATATCAAAATTTTAAAAAAAGGAAAATCAGAAATATGTATTAAATGTCAATACAGCAGAAATGAAAATGACAAGAAAACCCACAAACAAAATGAACTCAGCATCCAGCTGATAAAAAGAGAGGGCATATGCACAAGAACACCCACACTTGCAGATAATACCCAATGACTGACTTCAATGACTGGATGATCAGAGCTCAACCAGAAGAAGAAAGAAGAGGAAAAAAAGAGTAATCTGATACAATTTGATGAACTTGACCTACACCTAAGGATGCAGCAACTCAAAAGAGGGAACAAATCCTTACAGCAAGAATCATTCCCACCCCCTCCACACACAGAGTAGACAGGGATGGGCAACTTGTACATTGACTATCCAAAATGGGGGTGGGGGGCTACAAAGGCAAGAAGTAACTGGCTTACAAGCGTTCAAGAGGGAACCTAGAGCCAGGGGGCATGGAGGAAGGCAGAATCTCCTGTTAGTACTATCCAATCTGTCTAGGCAGAGCTGATGAAATGAAATACAGATGGGTCTCTTGTGAATAATTGTTATCAGGACTGATTGTGAGGGTTGGAAATGTAAAGGTAGACGTATTATAGCAAGGAAGGGAGTGATTAACTTTCCAGTCTCGGACCATCAACGGAGAAGAGCCAAGAGCGGGACCCTACCCAGAGAAGCAGCGATGCCTGAGATGGGGGCAGAGACGACAACATGGAGCAGCTGGGAACTTTAGATCCAGAGAGGGAGAGGGGCTGTGTGCTGATGACTGGGGGGGGGATAGTGTAGGGAGCAGGCTTGCAGTGTATACCCTTTGGTTGGTTGATGATGCATGGAGGGGATTGATACTATGGCAATGAAACGATATACGATAGAGTGAATGTAAAACTAATGTTCTCCCACGTAAACTACCATATAATTCACAATAAAACATTTTTAAAAAAATGAACTCAGCATAGAAAATTATGTAGAACAAAGAATCCAGCAGCACCACACACGCACACACACAAAAACCACATAGAAAAATGACAGAAATCCATTGGTATCTATTGATTAATTGCACTGAGTATAGATGAGTTAAATGTACTACCAGTCAAGAGACAGAGACAGCTGGAGACTTTAGACCCAGAGAGGGAGAGGGGCTGTGTGCTGATGACTAGGGGGCAGGCTTGCAGGGTATGCTCTTTGGTTGGTTGATGATGCATAGAGGGGATTGTAACCATGGCAATGAAACAATATACGATAGAATGAATGTAAAGCTAATGTTCTCCCATGTAAACTATCACATAGTTCACAATAACACATTTAAAAAAAAAAAAGAGAAACAGAGACAGCAGAATGGAAAACAGAGTCTTTCAATATGCTGTCTACAAGGGACATATCAAAAAGATGGTGACAGCCTAAATGTCCACCAACAGAAGAATGGTTAAGCAAACTTTACTACATATACACAATGTTGTTGTTGTTAAGTGCCATCGAGTTGATTCCGACCCATAACGACCCTGTATAGGGTTTCCAAGAAGCAGCTGGTGAGCTTGAACCACTGACGTTGCAGTTGAAATGACTTTGCGGTCTGACGCATTAGCCCACAGTGCCACACCAGGTCCCTCATGTACACAATAGTATACTATAAAACATTGAAGGAAAATCATTCATGGGCCACAGGGTAGACACATGTTAACATGGGTGACAGGACAGGTATACGACAAAGGGGAAGTTAGTAGAGGAAAGAATGAAGGTAGTGGGAGGAATGCAGTGGTTAAAGTGAATAGAGATAAATGCTGTTAACTGTTGGTACATGGAGGGGATTACAACCGTGTAATGAAGCAAAGTATATGATTTGTTGAATGTGAAACTGATGATTTGCTCTGTAAACCATCACTCATTTTACAATAAAAAGTTTTTAAAAATATTAATAAGGCAAGAATCTGCCTCCATGCAAGATACTCCTGATACATAGTGAGATCTCCACAGAGCGTCCTCCATAGATGTTGAACTCTAGTCCCACCTGGGTTCGTTCCCCCACGCCTTTCTGGTCTACTGTCCCTCGCACTACACTTACTAAGTGCTTCCCACTGTCGTCCCTTGCAGGTGATCGAGAAGAACTTGAGTGGCTGGTGGTACATTCAGATTGAAGATAAGGAAGGATGGGCCCCAGCCACCTTCATTGACAAATACAAGAAAACGAGCAGCGCCTTAAGACCCAACTTTCTGGCTCCCCTGCCCAACGAGGTGACCCAGCTCCGACTTGGGGATGCAGCAGCAATAGAGAACAGTACAGGCTGTGAAGCCACAGGCCCCTCTCGGCCCCTGCCTGACGCACCACACAGCAGTGTGGACTTGGGGATGCCGTGGTCCAAGGACTGGAAGGGCGCCAAGGAGGGCCTGAGGAAGGCGACTGCAGACATTTCCGCAGGCTACGAGGAGATCTCAGACCCTGATGTGGAGGAGAAGCCCAGCCTCCCTCCCCGAAAAGAGTCCATCATCAAGTCCGAAGGGGAGCTGCAGGAGAGAGAGAGGCAGAGGTTGGAGCAGCTCCGGGGCTCTTCACCCAAGCCTCCCGGCATGATCTTGCCCATGATCCCAGCCAAGCACACCCCCCCAGCCCGGGAAAGCAGGAAGCCAGAACCCAAACCTGACAAAAGTAAGTTGTTCCAGCTGAAAAATGAAATGGGACTGGAATGCGGTCACAAGGTGTTGGCAAAGGAAGTGAAGAAACCCAACCTCCGGCCCGTCTCCAAAGCCAAAGCTGACCCACCAGAGGAGAAGCCAGAAGCCGTTCCCCAGAACCCATTCTTAAAATCCAAACCTCAGGTTAGGCCCAAACCAGCTCCTTCCCCCAAGACAGAGCCACCTCAGGGTGAAGACCAACTGGACATCTGTAACCTCAGGAGTAAGCTCAGGCCTGCCAAGTCCCAAGAGAGAACCTCATTGGATGGGGAGAGCCACCAAGCTGTTGGGGGCACAGACCTGGCCTTCAGCCGCAGCTTCCTGTCTGGGGAGGGACCCGGCCGTGCCCAGGAGAAAATAAGCAAACAGGACGGGCTCAGCCCTAAGGAGATGGCCTCCAGAGCCCCTCCCCGGCCAGCCAAGACAACAGAGCCCATGTGTAAGAGTGTCCCCATCCCTTTCCAGGACACTTCCCAGCAGAGGCCCGTGGTCCCACCCCGAAGACCACCACCACCCAAGAAAGCCTCCTCATCACCCAGGCCCCTCTCAGAGATCAGAGGACCACAGCGTGAGGCCAGCGAAGGCAAGGCAATTCCTACCCCTGGCCGGGCCCTACTTGTCCCTCCAAAAGCCAGGCCTTTTCTCCTCAACTCCTCAGTAGGCCAAGATGACTTGAGAGGCAAAGGCTTGCCAGGACCACGAATGGTGGGCAGGATTGGAGAAAGCAGGGAGAAAGCATCTGCAGCTCCCTGCCCCAGCACCGATGGCCCAAAGGACTCTTTGTATGTGGCTGTGGCCAACTTTGAAGGTGATGAAGATACTAGCAGCTTCCAGGAAGGGACTGTGTTTGAAGTCCGAGAAAAGAATAACAGCGGCTGGTGGTATTGCCAAGTTCTGAGTGGGGGCCCTTCCTGGGAAGGATGGATTCCTTCCAACTACCTAAGAAAGAAGCCATAGCTGCCCCCTCACTGCCCAGAGGCCCTCTTGGCCCCTGTTGGCATTACTCACATATTTAAGATGCCTCTTAATTTATCATCCTCCATGCAGCTTCAAGCGCAGGATAGACTCTGGAGTTTCATCCCTTCTTCCCACAGGGATGGTAGGTATTCTTCGTGAAAACTCAGTCCCTGAAACCTTAGGGCATCCTCTGGAAGCTCGATGCCACCCCTTGCATTTGATCCAAATCAGCATCCCAGCCTTAAGAGAACCCCTGCTCCCGGCCCATGCATGGCCTTCCCTTCCCTCCCAGTGGTGGGGCCATGACTCTGCAAGTCCCTCCCATGACCAGAGCCCACCCTCAGGAGATACTCCACAGAGGGTTGCTTGGATGAGATGAAATAAGGAGCAGCCCTCCCTGATCTCCTACCTGATCCATGACGACTTGTTCTAACTTCATATCTCTCAAAGTCCAGTGGCTTTATTCACTCCATTTCCAAAAGGCCTGGTACCACAAAAGAACTTTGTCCTATAGAAGTCAGCATCTTTGCTAATCCCAGAGAAAGTGTCTTCTTGCCCAGGCCTCAGTGGTGTAAGTGGAGGCAGCTACTCACCTCACGTTCCTGCTGCAAGTCCAGGCCCATCGTAGGACTTTTAAATAAGACTCGCCCCCATGTGGGGTGTTTCACTAACATCTACCTAGAGCAAGAATCTAAACGTTTGAATAAGGGAGACCAGACCATTTGCAAGCTGTGCCCTGGGAACACCCCTTTGTGGAGTAGCTAGTAAGTAGGTGACAAACACTGTGCTTGGTTTCATGTAATATTTTATCCATTCTGTAGATAAGGAGGCTTGGGCACAGGCACAGTGTGCTTAAGGGTACACTGGCTGGGAAGAGGAGTAAAGAGCATTGGAACCTCCCTGACTGACTTCAATATCTGTGCTCTTCCCTCCTGGAAAAAGCCCACCTGGCAGGGGAAAGATGGAGGCTGCTGGGCACCACCAGGAGTACTATGGCTAAGTGCTTCCTGGTGCTGGTGAAGGGCACTTACAGCTGCTTCCACACCTACCACCCCTCCAACCTGCTGCAGTGTACCACCAAAGACCACCCTGGACTCTGAATACTGCTCCACCAAGCTGCCAGAACCCTGGTGGTTGGCACAGCCCTGTGCCCTGCTCCTTCCTGTGCTGGTAGACTCCTAGGGGATAGATCTTCTCACACGAGGTGGGCAGAGTTGGTCTCCTATGCCAGCCTCACAGAGCCCTAATGGCTCAGGTACACACAGCTGCATCTCCACCAAACTGAGCTGTAGTGCCAATTGGAGGCAGACACCTGTCCCTCCCTGCATTTGTAGAGTATTTGTCGTCTTTTTTCATGACTTGCCGTGTCTTTTACTCACTAAGAGGAACCCAGGGCAGCCCTTCATGCCCATTTTGACAGATGTGATTAACTGAGGCATGTCTAGGCATAGCCAAGCCATAGCAAAACTAGAATGAGGACCCTGGGATTCTGGCTCCCAGCCTGTGGACCAGGCCACATGAGACGAGAACAAAACCCCCCAACCTTCCACACCCACACCCACACCCACACTGCACCCTGCAAGAGAGGAGGGGACAGCCCTGTGCTGCCCCAGAAATCTCTGACTCATCGTTCATCCAGGCAATGTTTGGGAGCCACGGGGCCAATTTTCCTGAGGACGTGCTGTTTACCTATAGCACTAAAGTTTATGTGCAAAGGGTCCTCTTTTGCCCACCCCCACTGCCAAGAGGGCTCTGGATGCTTCTGGAAGAAAAACATCTTCCACTGATTGGCAGGAGCATCTTTATTTTTTCCATTTGGCCTGTTTCCCATCTCCAGCAAATCTTGGAGGTGCCTCCTGCAGATCCTGTTGGCCCCTAGTTGCCGTGTTCCCAGAACTCTCCAGACAAAAGGGAGACTACGGGAGAGCTGCCCAACCTCATCTAGGTCTTTTTCCCCCTTATATCCTGACTTGGAACAAGGTTCCAGAGCATGTTTTCTTGAGATTTTGGTCCCTTTACTTTATTAAAAGGAATCCTGATGGTGCTGTGGGCTGAACGTTGGGCTGTTAACCACAAGATTGGTGGTTCAAGTCCACCAGCCACTCTGTGGGAGAAAGATGAGGCTTTCTGCTCCCATAAAGATTTATAGCCTTGGAAACCCTTTACAGTCGCTATGAGTCAGAACTGACTTGAAGGCAATGGGTTTAGGTTTGGTTTTCATTTTATTAACCAGCTTTTGTGAAGCTGTTCTGGAGGATCTCACTTGCGTTCCAAAGGGCAAAACTTTTTTTTTTTTTAAACACAAGTCTTATGATAGGCACTGGTTGAGCATCTGTATGCAGCTCCTGGCTGTAAAAAGCTTTGATTCCACAGCGGAGTTTATCCTTCTCCTTGTTCCCTCTTCCCGAGAACAGCTGGCTGGGAATGAATGAGTCAGCTCCACCTTTGAGCAGAATGTTTACTGCAAATGAAAGAATTTGCTTTTTTATTAGTATTATTACTGTTCATATTTGGATGTGAACTATAGGTGCTAGAGCCACCTTCCTTTCTGCTCACTATCCTTCCTTCAGGTCTGATCTATGGCCTGAGGACTCTTTTTCCAGCTCTGCCTGCTACAGCGGTGAGTGCTTCCCCAGGCACGTGGCAGTGGGAGGTTGTTGGTGGCCAATGGCTCTTGCTAGTTCTTCTGCCTGGAGACATCTGTTTACACCACCCAGGCCTGCGGTCACTCTTCTGTGATGGAGTAGATAGAACCTCTGGAGTCCCCGCAGTGGAAGATGTCTTGGCCATCATCTTGACTCCCATACCAGGCACAGGCAGCTCACCGGGGCCGAATACTCTCCCTCTTTCAGTTTCATCTTCACAACAATCCTGAGAGGCAGACTAACCCTGTTTTGGAAGTGAGACCATCAAGGTACAAAGAGTGATGTCATGGGCTCAGCCTCATCCAAGTAGAGACAAAGCTGGGATTCAAATCCTGGGATTTCTCTCCCCAGTGAAACATGAGACATGGGGGTTCCAGGAATCAGGTGACCCTCCCTCTGAATTCGGGTTTCTCCTCCCACTACGTTATTGTCGTCACCTGTCCATAGATAAAAAATCATAGGCTGTATGGCAACCCAAAGGGCAGGCAGGCAAAGGTGGTTTTGGTTTTCCCTCACCACCTTGTGATAACAGTTTTACCTTAAATTCTAGGACAAAAATACAGCCTGTGTTGCCACCAACTCTTTTCTTAGAAAATATGCATTTTAGGAAGGCCTTTGGGTAGGATAGGCTTTACTCATCTTCCTCTGCCATTTATTGACTTACG
This sequence comes from Chrysochloris asiatica, assembly GCF_000296735.1. NCBI lineage: Eukaryota > Metazoa > Chordata > Mammalia > Afrosoricida > Chrysochloridae > Chrysochloris > Chrysochloris asiatica. Next base: position 5,985,263 of record NW_006408589.1, read on the forward strand.
TCAGCGCAGGCTGTGTGCCTAAGGCAGAGCTAGCCCCACTTTAGCCACTTCTAATCTCCCTAACCCTCATTAGATTTTCATTAGCTTGTAAGGCTCCACATAATCCATTTCTTAAGGCAAAGTTCGTGGCCTTAAGACATTTCTGAGCCCACTGAGTTCAGTTGCCAGGTGGAACGTGGGAGAACGGACTTACCAACTTAAAGGGCAGGTGCTGACTCCTCCCCAGGTTTGGAAGGCTTTGGGCCGAGGAATGGACAGTTTAGTATTTATTCAGCCTCTACCAACCACCCAGCAATGAGTGGGATAAGGAAAAACAAAGCTATACCTGCCCTTAAAAAGCTGACGACTGGACACCATCAGAAACCAGAACATTTGTGACTTGACAATGTTGGGTTGGGCTGCCCACTGGGAGGTCTTGCCTTTTGCTTTGGACTGTGAAAGTGGACACCTAACAGCCTGAGCCACCTTGCTCAGTGCACTTGTCCCTAACTGTTTTTCCATGCTGTTCCTTCAGGTTGTACATGGCAATCAGCATACCTCACACCAAAGATTACTTAGAGGCAGACTATGGTCTAAATGTGTTTGCACTGGAGACTGCGGGTGCAGGATGCCCTCCCTTTGCCTGGAGGAGTTGTTCCTAACTTGATAAGTCCTAATGTCTAGACCAGCCATAGCTGCCATGTAGCCATGAATGTTGGGGAGCTGCCACATTCAAATCAGAAAGGTCCCACCTGCCAAGGACCCTTTCCACAAACAACCCTCCAGCTTCAAGGAGAGATGTTTGGTTTCTGGTGCTACCTAGTCAAGTTTTCTCAAGATCGCTTCATCATCTTCAGACATTCCGCTTGTCTCATCTACTCCAAAGTCGGCCTTTGTTCCAATCAGGGACCAGAGGTTAAGTCTCTGTTGTCCTTGAAGAGGCCAAATACAGTGCACAGCCTTCACTCGCAGCTCTTCTATCAATGTAAGAAGGTTTCCTGCCAGGCTTGATGACAGCAATAAGCAATTCTAACAGCTAAGGTGTCCGTAGTATTTCACCCCAGTGTTTGCCTGCTTGCATCTTTGTTCCAGTGTCATTAATAGCAAGCATCCCTTCCTCTCTTCCAAGGGGTGGTGATAAACTATGTTCACCTCAACTACAACCTGCATTTCCTGCTTCAGGGAACCACCAAGTAACTAAGCCATGTCGTACATCCTTCTAGGAACAATGGGGTCGATGCCAGCAGCATCCTGCCATCTTATGCCCTACTCCTAGGGTGGCTCTGGGGATCCCTGGATATCTCAGATCTCAGCACTCCTCACTCCCTTGCAGAAAACTGACAGATTCTGGTGGTGTTTTGTTTCCTCTTTACACAAAAACGTACATAAGTATATACAATGTGAGGGGGGAAGGATGATGAACAATTAACTGTAGCATGTATAGACTATATACCGTTAGACTTTTTTTCTTTTTTAAATAAAAAATGTGCTTGACTGGTTTCAAGCTTCATTGTGAAGATGTAGTGTCCTTGAATTTTATTTGGTAAAGGAAGGGCACATCACTTTGCACCCTGGTATCTTGAGAGCAGTAGAATCCTGTGCAAGCCATGTTGGGGTTTTCCCAGAGTTCAGGGTGGCTTCTCTCTTGGGACTCTAGTGTGCTTTTATTCTTTCAATTACTATGTCCAGAGACCAAGGCAAAGTTTCCTTTTGTTCACTGGGTATTTCCCACATGTTCCAAACCATACACCTAAACATGGAAAGCTTCAGTTGTCCAAGGAGCCTGGAACTTCACCAAGGAGCATTGACTATTGATCGGCTAGCCCATGGGGCAGCCCTAGTTTGGCTACAGGGACTGTTCCCCGGAGGTCGAGGACATTGCCCAATAATTATCACTTTGCCCCAAGCAGAGCCAAGGCTAAAACTCCCAACATGGAGCCACCTCTGTCCCAGGGGAATCTTTAAACAAAATGACACCATCACCCCACCTTCCAAAGGAACTCTAGTGGTCTAGTGGTTAAAGCACACTGCTGCTAACAGAAAGGTCGTTGGTTAAAACGTACAAGCTGCTCCATGGGAGAAATGACCTGGCAATCAAGTCGAGTAAAAATTACAGCTTAGGAAACCCTGTGAGGCAGTTCTACTCTCATATAGGGTTACTATGCATTGGAATGGACTAGATGGCACAAAACAATCCTGTGTTCTAAAGAAGAATATACAACCAGCAGCTTACCTGAACACAACTCCAAAGGGAATGGTTTGCATATAATATCCCCTTTGGAGAAAACATTTAAAAGAATGAAGTGACCTGGCAAACCTTGCTTAAGAATGTTGTTGTTGTTAGGTGCCAT
>NW_006408589.1:5987787-5990381 GCF_000296735.1 Chrysochloris asiatica
CAGTGACTGTTCCCTCCGGACAATGTGTCCAAAGTAGAATAGTGACCCTCAATATATTGGTGCAAGTAGTTAACACTCTCAGCTAACCTAAAGGTTGCAGATTGGAGTCCACCCAGAGACGTCTCAGAAGGCCACGTGATCTACTTCTGAAAAGTCAGTCATTGAAATCCCTATCGAGCACAATTCTATTCTGATACTCATGGGGTCACCATGAAGAGTCAACTCAATGGCAACTGATTGTTTTAAATATATTAATATCTGTTTCCAGAAGAAGGAAAAATCATTATGTGGTTCAGACCCCAAAAGAACATTTTCTCCCAGATCTCCCAACCCCACAAAGTTCATTCATAGGCATACAACTGGAATTCCTGAGGACTGACATGGAAGGGCACCTGGACTTTATGGGATAGAATAGGAAGAAATCATGCTCAGGAGCCATGCCACCTGACCTCATCAGAGAATGCAGGCCTTCCACTATATCCCACCTCATGGCCTTCCTTCAGGTCTCACAACTGACACACTCAGCTTTCCCATTCACACCGCCACACACAAACACCTCCTTTATGTCGTCATGGTGAGTTTCTGAGTCCAAAGATCACATCATGGGGACATTCCTGAAGCCAGGGTCTTTAATGTCCATTCCTCCATTCAATGTCCATCTGTTCCAGGTGTGATTCCTCACCATCTTCCAACCCATGCCTCCCAATCACTGCTTACATTTAGTGACCAAAAGGATTATCCAAGTATGTGTTCGTCAAAATGCAGATTCCTGCATTTCATCCCCTGAAATCTTAACAAGCACTGCTAAAAACTATCAAGAAATGGCTTCCATACTCTTTCAAGAAACAGCCAGTTCTCAGAAAAATAATGACATTGATAATAATAGTACAAAGCATCATTTTTTACCACTTTGACTTTGACAGATATGATGCTTAGTTTGGTTGTTTCTCAAAAGAGTATGGTATAAAGGGGGGAGTAGTTAATCCAACATTCCAGGAACAGAGGACCCTAGGACCATCAAGGGAGAAGAGCACGAGCAGAATGTGGACCCTATACAGAGAAGCAACCACACCAGAGATGGAGGCAGAGATGAAGGCATGGAAAGATAGAGCAGCTGAGGACTCTAGACTCATGGAAAGAGAAAGGCTGTGTGCTGGCAGCCAGGAGGCAGAATGTGCCCTTTGGCACAACAATCATTGTTTAAATGATTATATATTCCTGGGTGCTTTTGTGTACATTAAAAAAAAAAAAAAAACAGAGGGAATAGAAACAAATACTGTTGAATGACTATGCATGGAGGGGATTGAAATCATGGAATGAAATGAAATATGATAGGATATGGCCAAAACCAATGTTTTCCCATGTAAACTATCACTCAATTCACATTAAAAAAAAAAAAAAAAAAAAAGGCATAGTAGATGAAGTGCAGGAATCTGCATTTTAACAAGCAAGTTCTCACTAAAATGTGAGTAAGTAATTGAATGGTATGGCTTACAAGATAATAAGGATTCACAACTGACCACAGCAGCTCCAGAATTTATAATCTTCCAACTCAACATTACCCAAGTATATTGGCCAGAACAAATGTCATTAGGTATTCTGAATAAATGTTCTGTAGACACATTCATCTGGAAAATACTAAGTTAAAGTATTGGACATGTTGATCTTGAACTGAATAATTAAAGCAAATGGAAGAAACGAAGTAAAAGAGCTGAGCAGAAAATTTCAATGGACAGCTCAAGAAGACATAGTAGTAGTATGAAATGTGCCAAGACCTAGAGTTAGAAAACCAAAAAGGAAGGACACAGAATTTCTCAGCCTGAAAGAACTGAAGAAAAAATTCAAATCTCAACTTGCAATCTTGAAGGATCCTTTAGACAAAATATTGAATGATGCAGAAAGTTTCCAAAGAAGATGGAAGAAATACACAAACCACTGTAACAAAAAGAATTGGCCGATGTTCTCCCATTTCAGTAGGCAATATGATCAAAAGAATTGGTGGTATGGAAAAAGAAATCCAAATTGTTATGGAGGTATTGCCAAAAAACAAGGCTCTGGAAATTGGTGGAATGCCCTTTGAAATGTTTTCACAGACTGATGAAGGTCTGAAAGAACTCAATATGCCAAGAAATTTGGAAGACATCTACCTGGCCAACCAACTGCAGGATATTCATACTTGTGCCAATTTCAAGGGTGACTCAACAGAATACAGAAATTATCAAATGATATCATAAATATCAAATAAAATTTTGTTGAAGATTATTCAAAATGTTTGCAGCAGTACATCACCAGGGAACTACCAGAAAGTCAAGGTGGATTCAGAAGAAGATGTGGAATGAGGAATATCACTACTGATGTCACATGGATCTTTACTGAAAACAAAGTGTAATTGTGAAGGTTTTGTGTCAACTTGACCAGACCAGGATTCTAAGTGGTTTGACAGTTGAGATGTAGCTATCCCCTGTGATTTGATTTGATGTGATAAACCAATAAGAAGATTAAAGATAAGATATACCACCGACTGCATTCGTCTTGGATCAACTATCAACACTCATGGAAGCAGCAGTCAAGAGATCAAATGACATATTGCATTA
>NW_006408589.1:5990856-6006882 GCF_000296735.1 Chrysochloris asiatica
GGCAGTGTTTCGTTCTGCTATGCATAAGGTCATTATGGGTCAGTACCGACTCGATGGAACAACAACAACAACAAATCTATCACACCCTGATCTGACTTATGGGAGATTCCCAAAGGTGTGGCATGCAAGAGATAAAAAGAGAGACTTGAGCAGAAAAGGAGGTATTTACCACCACCAAGATAGAAGGGCGGGTTAGTGAGTGCATCATTTGGACCTGCAGCCCCTCCACTGTGAAGCTCCTAGATCCTGGAAAAGATTGATGCCAACGAGCCTCCAGATGCTAAAAAGAGACAAGGACCTTTCCCCAAAACCTTTCCCAAGAACTGGCACTCAGAATTTGGACTTCTGGTCCCTAAACAGTGAGAGAATAAGTTTCTTGTTCTTAAAGCCATCCACTTGTGGGATTTATGTTATAGCAGCACTAGATAACTAAGAAACAATTTGGTACCAGGAATGGAGTGCTGCTCTTACAGACACCTAAAATGTCAGGATATTTAGTTATCCTTGTATCAAATTGTGATGAAGGGCATATAACAATATGTTTGTTATTTCAACCAATTTTTAAGTGCATACTTCAGTGACATTAATTACATTTCTTCATGTTGTACATCCATCACAACACTTTCCAAAATTTTTATTGAGTTCAGAAAAAGAAGTACTAAATTCCCACATATTCAAAAGCTTTTTAAAGATAAGATTTTTTTTCTTTTGCATCTTTCATGCCTACAATATGCATGGCACATAATATGCATGTAATAAATATTTGAAAATGGAAAAGTATCTGTCTAGAATGCTTTTAGCTATAGCCCTGCCTGAAGGGAAAAACAATCACTTGCAATCTCTCTGAATCCTTAGATTGTATTTTGTCAGCAACATGGTGGCATTCCACGTTCAGTTTTCCCACACTTTCCCTACCCTAAATCCCTAAAAGGCTTAATTCCGGAAGGCAGGACAGGACAAAAAAATAATAAAATGTGGAAGCAGTTTTGGAATTGGATAATAATCAGAGACTGGAAGAGTGCTAATCTACATACTAGTGAAATCCTGGATTGACTATAAAAGACTGCCAGTGGAATCATGGATGTCAAAAACAATTCTGATAAAGGCTCAGAAGGAAATGAGAAGACGATCAGAAGAAGCCACAGAGAAACTGTGAGAGAATACATTTCTTGTTCTTAAAGCCATCCACTTATGGTTACTTCTGTTACAGCAGCATTAGATAACTGAGACACAGAGAATATCAGAAAGATACTTATTTGTGTTTCATTGACCATGAAAAGGCATCCAACATGTGGATTATAACAAACTACGGATAACATTGCAAAAAAATGAGAATTCCAGAACACTTAACTGTGCTCGTGCGGAACCTGTATAAAGACCAAGAAACAGTCATCTTAACGGAACAAGGGCATACATACTGTGTAGTTTGAAATCAGGAATAGTGTACACCAGGGTTGTATTCTTTCACCATATTTATTCAATTTTTATGCTAAAAAAAAAAAAAATCCAAGAAGACAAACTACATGAAGAAAGAATGTGGCATTAGGATTGAAGGAAGACATTAACAGCCCGTGATATGCTGAGGACACAAACTTACTTGCTGAAAGCTAAAATGACTTGAAGTACTTGCTGATGAAGATCAGAGAATACAACCTTCATTCAGTATGGAGTCCAACTAAGTGTAAAGGAAACAAAAATCCTCACAACTGAACCAATGAAAGGAACCCTAGTGGTGCTGTCCTAGAGTCACTGGGCTGCTAACCTCAGGTTTGGCAGTTCAAACCCACCAGCCACTCCTGGGAAATCCTATACAGGGTCACTATGAGTTGGAACCAACTCGATGGCACTTAACAACAGTGGTGGTGTCTTAGTGTGGCACTGTAGGATAAGCACTGGACTGCTAGCCACAAGGCTGTTGGTTCAAGCCATCGTTTATTGGAAATCCTACACTGGGTCATTATGAGTTGGAATTGACTTGTTGGCACTTAACAACAAGTGGTGCTGTATTATAAGCATTGAACTTATAACAAAAAGTTGATAATTCAAATCCATCAGCCTCTCCGCAGGAGAAAGATGAAGCGTTTTGTTCTTGCAAAGATTTATGTCAGAAACCCTATACAAGAGTTGCTATGAGTTGGAATTGTCTTGATGACAGTATTTGGGTTTGGGTTTTGAACCAATAAACAATACATGCTAAATGGGGGAAAGATTGACATTCTCAAGGATTTCGTTTTACTTGAATCCGCATTCAATGCTCATGAAAGCAGCAGTCAAGAAACCAAATGACAGTGCACTGAGCAAATCTGCTGCAAAAGACCTCTATATACAAGAAAAAGCAAGCTGTTCGCCAGGAAGCCATCAAAACAAGCAATCAAGTTCCTTCAGGACAAACTCCCCTCTAAGACTGAAACTCAAAGGGAACACACAAACTGGCATGTAAGCTTGCTGGCGACCACACTGGTCTACTAGTGAGTGGAAGAGGGAGAAAGGCAGCAATGAAGAAACGGGCTGAGTTCAACCACAGTCCATTAACCACCTGTTGACCTGGAGATGAGAGAGAGAAGAGGAAGGGCTGGTTGCTCCAAAGTATGGTGAGACCTGGGGACACTTGAGCACATGGACAATGACATAGCCACAGAGGGCTACAGCTGAGAGTGAAGCATCCAGCTGCTATGAAGTGAGGGGAGATGCACAAGAACACCCAAACTTGCAGACATTACCCATGTGACCCAGCCTCGATGGTTTGATAATCAGAACTTGACTAGAGAAAGATTACCAAAAAAAAAAAAAATTTTAATAATGGAAACAAGGGTAAATTGCTACAATTTGATGAACTTGACCTATACTCATGAAGGTAATAACTCTAAATGCCAATAGAGAGGGGAAGGAGTCTTCACATCAAGTGTAGAAAACGTAGACATTAGCTACCTAAAATGAAGTGACTGGCTTACAAGGTTTCAAGAGGGAGTTTAGTTTAAGAGTATGGGGGAAGAAAGAGTCCCTACTGAATAGTTTTCATATTGTCTAGATGGGTCTGGTGAAAAGAGATGGGGATAAGATTCCTATTATTCAGTAGTGAATAATTGTTATCATGACTAATTGCGACTGTCACAATAGTAAAGGTAGAAGTTTTGTAACAAAAACAGGGAAGTGGTTAATCTTACAGTCCAGAAACAGAGGATCCTAGGACCATCAAGGGAGAAGAGCACAAGCAAAATGCTTCTCTTATCCAGAGAAGCAGCTAAGCCAGAGATGGAGGCAGAGATGGGGTCATGGAGAGGGTGAGCAGCTGAAGACTCTAGATTCATGGGAAGAGAGGGACTAAGAGCCTGTGGCCAGGGCCAGGAGGCAGACTTGCAAAATGTGCCCTTTGGAGGTATAAATTATTATATATGCATGAATGGTTTAAAAAAAAAAAAAAGCTAGAGTGAATTGAGAGAAATACTGTTAACTGAGGTACATGGAAAGGATTATAATCATTGTAATGAAACAAAGTGTATGTTTTGTTGAATGTAAAACTGATCATCTGCCCTGTAAACTTTCACTCAATCCACAATAAAAACCTTAAAAAAAAAAAAAAAGTCTCTAACTCTGGTAGCGTAGTGGTTACGAATCGGGCTGTGAACCTTAAGGTCAGCAGTTCGAAACTACCAGCTGTTCCGCGGGAGAAAGATGAGGCGTTCTGTTCCCGTAAAGATTTACAGCCTCAGAAACCCTGTGCAGGATCGCTATGAGTCAGAACCAACTCCACGGCACTTAACAACAACAACAACAACAAGGTCTCTATAAAGTGTTAAGAAGCAAAGATGTCAGTTTAAGGACTAAGGTGCACCTGAGTCACACCATGATACTTTCAGTCACCTCTTATGAAAGCTGGACAATGAATAAGAAAGACCAAAGAAGAATTCATCCATTTGAATTATGAGGTTGGTAAGGTATTTAGAAAATACTGCCAAAAGAAGAAACCAATCTGTCACGGATATACAGCCAGAATACTGAGGCTGGCAAGACTTCGTCTCAAGTACTTAGGGCGTATCAGGAGAGACCACTCTCTTTACCAAGCTTGATGGAAAAGGACAACATGCTTGGTAAAGTAGAGGGACAGAAAAAAAAAAAGGAAGACCCCAACAAGATGGAATGACACAGTGGCTACAACAATAGGCTCAAACATAACAATTATGCGGATGGTACAGGACTGGGCAGTGTTTCAATTCTGTTGTGCATAGTGTCGCTGTAAATGAATGGTTAAATAACATTAAACAGTTTCTTTATTGCAAGACTTTTGGAAGTCTCTTATATAAATGCTGTCTGAAAGGGCATTTATTTATTTCACCATGGGTTGCCCAAATGTACCTGACCATGAAACTATTCACAGAGCATCTAGCAGTAGCAACGTTTGATGCATGTGGATGAGTCAAAAATTCTTCACACTCTGGCTGTAGAATCTGTTTTAATCAACTTTTAGAAAAGACAAATGCATCATTTTTCAACATAATGTCCTTGCTTCTCAATACACTTTATCCATCTATCAGCAAGTTTTCATTTAAAAAAAAGGTGGTTTTTTTTTTAATTAAAAAACTTATTTTTAAAATGTTTTAGGCTGAGCTGAGAGCCACGAATGCACTGCTGTCTTCACTTCTTCATCAGAAGTGAATCTTCATCACCGAAGGACTGCTTTCAGAGGACCAAAGAGGAGAAAGTCAGATGGAGTAACATCAGGACTATAGGGAGGATGCTTTAAAACCTCAAAGTTTTTGCAGAATGTCAACAATGTAGGCAGAGGTGTGGAGATGTGTATTGTCATGCAAGATCACAATGCCCTTGAGTCACAGTCCTCTGTGTTTAATCTGAAGTTTAGGCTTCAGCTTCTCACTCTAAGGAGCATTATTTATTGTTGAACATTTTTCCTGATAGTGTGTTCCAATACTAGCCCTTAAGAATCCCAGAGAACTGTTAAGCGCCAATTTTCCAGCTGATGGTTGACTTTTTAACTTTTTCTTGGTGGATGATTAAGGATGTTTCCATTCCATACTCTGCCATTTACTCTCAGGCTTGTAGTGATGAATCCATGTCTCATCACCAGTAACGATTTTTTTAAAGAAACTTCTACCTTCCTTCAAGTATTGGTCCAAATTTTGTGTGCACGTGTCCAAACGCTTCTGTTTATGCTCTTCCTTGAGGTGTTTCGGTACTCACTCACACAACGTTTTCAAACCCAAGTCTGTCATGGATTATTTCATAGGCAGAGGCATGGCTGATTTGTAAAAAGATTTGTCACATCATCCATTGTCACTAGTCTATTCAACTGAATCATTTCACATGCATGCTCAATGTAGTTATCAGCTGTGGACGTGGGTGGGCATTTTAATATAACAGGAGAGCAAATAATTTTTGACTCACTTTTGTTATATACTCTGGAAAATGTTCAATTTTAAATTTCAACTCTAATTTGAATTCTGTCTGAACCACAACCCTTACCTAACCTTAACCCAATCCTTCACCCTAATTCTGTAATTCTACCCCTCACTGCACCCCAATCGTCAGTATTAACATTAACAGCTTCATGAGCACCAAATACTTCATTGAAGGAGATCAGCTCAGAAAGTTCACGGTTTCTTATTTGTTACTAAGAGCTGTCTGCATTTCCCCATAGTGAAATCACCACATGTAGGAAACTTAAGAAAATAGCTGTCAGGAATGGAATTTGTTTTCTACCTCAGAAACAAGTTTTCCTTTGCCATTTGTCTTTGAGTCCATTTTGGCTCATGGTGACCGCATGTGTGTCAAAGTAAAACTGTGCTCCCTAAGTTTCTTCAGAAGTAGCTCACCCGAACTTTCTTCAACAATGCCTTAATGTGGACTTGAATCTTAATATGTTTTATATGTAATCAGCAGCAGAGAGAATTAATATTTGCATAACCCAGAGACATTAAGTTTCCTTTTGTTGTTGTTGTTAAGTGCCATGGAGTCAGTTTCAAGTCATAACAACTCTGTATAGGATTTCCAGGGAGCAGCTGGTAAGTTTGAGACCTGAGTTGATGGCATATTTATTTTGCATATGTATTATTATAATGTCTAATCATTATTGTACAGTCAGGAGCGTTGGTGGTGTCGTGAATTAAGCACTGGGCTGCTAACCTCAATATTGTCAGTTTAAGCCCATTAGCTGCTCCACAGGAAAAAGATGAGGCAATTTGTTCCTGTAACGATTCACAGCCTCAGAAACCCTCAGAAGCAGTTCGGATTCTGTCCTATCGTGTTGCTATAAACTGGATGGCAGTGGGGTTTATTCTACAATCACCCGTTGGTATCCACAGGGGGTTGGTCCTAGGACACCCCACACCCCACACACACCCTCACCTTTCACACCCTATCCCTGCATCCTTGTGAATTCCAAAATCCCTGGATGCTCAAATCCCTTATACAAAATGGCATACTGTTGGCATGTAACCTACACACATCCTCCCATATACTGTAAATCATCTTGATTACTTATAATGTTGTTCTGACTCATAGCGACCCTATCTAGGGTTTCCAAGGAGCCACAGGTGAGTTTGAACTGCCAACCTTGTCCAGTGCTTTATCCCATAGTGCCACACCAGGACTCCATTACTATATGTATACTATATATACATTACTATATGTATACTATATATACATTACTATAATGTAAATTTATGTAAATAGAACTGTATAATGTAAATTGCATGTAAATCACACTTTACACTCACTCTTAGCCCTTGAGGAATTGCTTTGAAAACGTGATTGCTTTCCACCCTCATTCACCACACACACACACACACACACACACACACACACACACACACAGAGTTTTCAATCTACTAGCTCTGGTAGCATAGTGGTTACAAATCAGGCTGTGAACCGCAAGGTCAGTGGTTCGAAACTACCAGCTGTTCCGTGGGAGAAAGATGAGGCTTTCTGCTCCCATAAAGATTTACAGCCTTGGAAACCCTGTTCAGGGTTGCTATGGGTTGGAACCGACTCGATGGCACTTAACAACAAGAACTGGTAATCGGAGTTCTGGTGTGGTGCTGTGGGCTAATGTGCCAGACTGCAAAGCCGTGTGAACTGCAAGGTTGGAAGTTCAAGCTCATGATTTGGTCCTCGGAAACCCTACACAGGGTCGCTATGGGTCGGAACCGAATAGACGGCACTTGACAACAACAACTGATTGAATCCACAGATGTGAAACCCACAGATATGGATGGTCGACTGTATAGTCTAAATTGACTAAAATTAGCCTTATTAGTAGCCATCCTACCACCCATCTGTCAGATGGCTCATTACACTCTGGTTCTCTGTGTCCTCAAATTCAAGTTAAACATATTTAACTTAATAAAACACAAGCTCATTAGTAGACCAATCCAAGAAGCCTCTAGTGGACTCAAACTACCAACTTCATTTAGTAGTCAAACACTTAACTGGTTGTGTCACCAGGAGCTCCTATAGAAAGGAGTTTCAAAAAGTTTGTGAGAAAATTCAAATATCTTATCATTCCATTTTTCCATGAACTTCTTGAAGTCCTTTCATACAGATAGATAAATGATGAATAAACACATGGACTATGAAATAAAAGGATTAGGTATATTATTGTGGGAAATTTTATGCCCCGTGCCTGTTGATCCCTTCCATGTGAAGGAAGTTCAACTAGAACTCCAAGGTTCCAGCACTCTCTTTTTCCCTCTGGAGGAAAAGGGGATTATGGAGATGTCTGATATTTAGGGGTGCTAGAGTTGGACATGCAGAATTTAGGAAACTCATGGCTTCTGCATGCACATGTAAGCCAGGCTCTCCACAACTCCTCCAGGAATGCACTAATGTTTGGTTCTCCATCTCCATGGCCCCTTTGTCTCTTTCAGTAGGTTCTAAAATGCTTAAGGAGAAAGAGAAGCTGCTTATGAGGCTCCCTAAAAACTGTTGGCTATTTCTTGTTGTTGTTAGGTGCTGTAAAGTCATCTCCAACTCATGGCAGACCCATGTACAACATAAGAAAACATTGCCATGTTTTGATCCATCTTCACAACTGTTGGTGTGCATAAGTCCATTGTTGCTGTCATTGTGTATTTTGAGTGCCTTCTGACTATATTGGACTATTCACAGGGTTTTCATTGGCCAGTCTTCAGAATCAGGTCACCAGGCCTTTGTTACCACTTTGCTTTAGTCTGGACGCTCCGCTGAAACCTGCAACCAAGGGGTGATCTTCATCAGTAAGTATTTCAAGTCCTCTGCTTCCAGCAAGCTAGGTTGTGTCATCCGCATATGAGCCTTCCTCCAATCCTGATGTCATGTTCTTCTTCATATAATCCAGTTTCTCGGATTATCTGCTCAGCATAAAGATAGAGTAAGTATGATGAAAGGATACACCCCTGATCTTAAACCATTCCTCAAATTACCGCTCATTTGTCAGTTGATCATACTGTATGTAGTGCCTTGTATGTTGCTGTGATGCTGGAAGCTATACCATGGGTATTTTAAATACCAGCAGGGTCACTCATGGTGGACAGGTTTCAGCAGAGCTTCTAGATTAAGACAGACTAGGAAGAAGAAGAGGCGAACTACTTCTGAATGATGTAGCCACTGAAAACCTTATGAAAAGTATATGGTGGTGGTGGTTGTTAGGTGCCATCGAGTTGGTACTGACCCAAAGCGACCCTATGCACAACAGAACGAAACACTGCCCTGTCCTGGGCCAACCTCACTACTGTTGCCACACTTGAGCTAATTGATGCTGCCACTTTGCCAATCCATCTCGTTAGGGGTCTTCCTCTTTTCCTCTGACTCTCCACCTTACCAAACATAATAGCCTTCTCCTGACATTATGTCCGAAGTATGAGAGATGAAGTTTGGCCATCCTGGCCTCCAAGGAGCATTCTGGCTGCATTTCTTCCTACACAGATCTGTTGGTTCTATTGGTAGCCCATGGTACTTTCAATATTTTTCTCCAACACCATAACTCAAAAGCATCAATTCTTCTATGGTCTTCCTTATTCACTGCCCAGCTTTCACATGTATATGAGGTTATTGAAAATACTATGGCTTGGGTAAGACACACCTTATTCCACAAACTGACATCTTTGCTCTTCAACACTTTAAAAAAAGTATCATGCAGCAGATTTGCTTAATGCAATACATCGTTTAATTTCTTGACTTCTGCTTCCATGAGTATTGATAGTTGAACCAAGAAGAATGAAGTCCTGGACAACTTCAATCTTTTCTCCATTGATAAGAATGTTGTTTATTGTTTCAGTGGTAAGGATTTTTGTTTTCTTTACATTCAGACACAGCCCATACCAAAGGCTGTGGTCTTTGATCTTCATTAGTAAGTATTTTAAGTCCTTTTCACTTTCAGCAAGCAAGGTTGTATCATCTGCATATCACGGGTTGTTAATGAGTCTTCCTCCAATGCTGATGCCACATTTTTCTTCATAGAATCCAGCTTCTCAGATTATTTGCTCAGCATACAGGTTGAGTAAATACGGTGAAAGAATACAACCTTGTTGTACACGCATCTTAATTTTAAACCATTCAATGTTCCCATGTTCTGTTCGAACAACTGCCTCTTGGTCCATGTACACATTCCTCATGAGTACCTTTAAGTGTTCTGGAATACTCACACTTTGCAATGTTGTCCATAGCTTGTAATGACCCACACAATCAAAAGCCTTTGCCTAATCAATTAAGCACAGATAAACATCTTTCTGATATTCTCTGCTTTCAGCCAAGATCCATCGGACATCAGCAATGATATCCCTCTTTACATACAGGTCCTCGTCTGAATCCGGCTTGAACATCTGAAAGTTCTGTCAATGTATGCTTGCAGCCATTTCTGTATTACCTTTAGTAAAACTTTGCTCACGTGGGATATCACAGATAGTGTCCGATGATTTCTGCATTCCGTTGGGTCACCTCTCTTTAAGTATAAGTTGTTGTTGTGAAATGCCATCGAGTCAGTTCCAAGCCATAGCGACCCTGTATAGGGTTTCTGAGAAGCAACTGGTGGTGAGCTTAAACTGCTGACCTTGCAGTTTAAACAGCTTTGCAGCCTGGCGCATTAACCCACAGCACCACACCAGGACTCCATAAAAACTTATAATTATTGTTAGCTGCCATCTAATATTATTGTTTCTGTAAAAAGTAAAAAAGTAAAAAAAATTATATATATATACAATCCTCAAATATTTTCATTGGCACAATGGTTAAGAACTTGGTAGCTAATCAAAAGTTCATTGGTTTGAACCCACCACTACTCTATGGGAGAAAAATGTGGCAGTTGGCTTCCATAGAGTACAGTCTTGGAAACCCTTGGGGCAGTTCTCCTCTGCCCTACAGGGTCTTATGAGTGGGAATTAACTCCATGGCAGTGGGTTTAATGCAAGAATTAGCAAGCTTTTAAAAAAGTTCAGACAGTAAATATTTGGGACTTTGCAAGTCAAGAGACAAAACAAGAATGTTATGTTAGGTATTTATATAACTCTAGACAATGCAATTATTATTATTTTTGAAGGTAAAAACTATTCTTAGCTTGTGGGTCATAACAAACAAGCAACTTAGGCCCAAGGGCTATAGTTTCCTGACCTCTGGCCTGTGTATATTCATCTTCTATTTTATTATGTTTCTCTGAGTGAAAGTTTCTCTAAAATTATTATGAAATATCAGTCTCTCAATATGATCTTGAAAAAAACAGTGTTCTGCGATCAAATCCATTTGGCAAACACTTCTCTGAGTACACTGTTGGAGAGTCAGGTCACATACTAGACCTTTAAAGGTTCTGAGAAGTCGTGCAGGAGAGAAGCCTGTTTATCATGGTTCAATCTAGTGTTTCTACATCTATTTGACAACCGAATTCACCATTTCATATAACACATATGAACATCCCACAACACATATTTTAGAAAACGCTGCTATAGATCCTAAAACTTAATCATTCTTCAGCATTTCACTGTATTAAATTGACTTTATACCAGGGTAGCACAATGATTAAGTGCTAGTTCAAACCCACCAGCTGCTCTGCGGTAGAATCTTTATGGTAATACGCTCCCATAAAGATTACAGCTGAAGAAAGTGTATGGGGAAGTTTACTCTACTCTGTCATATTAGGTCATTGTGAGTTGGAATTGACTTGATGGCACACAACAATAATAAATTGAGTTTATGACGCTAATGTGGCACTGTAGGATCAACATTGACACCCGCTCCTCCTCAGAAACCCTATACAGGGTCACTATGAGTCAAAGCCTACTGATGACACCAACAACATGTCCCTAATGTATAACACTGAGGAATCTGACTTGGCTAGTGTGTTAGCTTGGATTCTTCAGCAGAGTCCCCAGGCCACTTGTTCTTCAG
Source organism: Chrysochloris asiatica (assembly GCF_000296735.1). Lineage (NCBI taxonomy): Eukaryota > Metazoa > Chordata > Mammalia > Afrosoricida > Chrysochloridae > Chrysochloris > Chrysochloris asiatica. The sequence goes on from NW_006408589.1 coordinate 6,002,224, forward strand.
TTTCTGAAGGATTGCAGGTTTCCTGATTGTTTTCCCTGTGTTTATCTTGGGACCATATAAATGTGCACTTGGAAAGCCCTGGGGATGTCCCTCTTAGGGGGTGTCAACAGGCCCGGTAAGGACTTTAGAGAGGATCTAGAGCCAAGCTATTTCCTTCCTGCTGTAAACAGGGATTTGATAAATTGCTTTCACTGACCGTTTATTGTTCGTTTCTGAACCACATTATTGAGGTAGAGCTCCTTTTGTTTACAAATCATTTTCAAATGTGAGTTTGTACCCACCATTTAAAAGGTCCTGCTGTGGTGCTGTGCGTTAATGTACTGGACTGCAAAGTCGGTTTGAACCTCAAGGTTGGCGGTTCAAGCTCACCAGCCTCTCCTCAGAAACCCTACACAAGGTTTCTATGGGTCAGAACTAACTCAACAGCACTTAACAACAACAATTTCAAACCAATTCAATTGTCTTTGTGTGGTGCTGTGAGATAAAGCACTGGACCTCAAGGTCTGTTTGAACCACAAGGTCAGCAGTTCAAACTCACTAGCTGCTCCTTAGGAACCCTATACAGGATCGCTGAGTCAGAACTGACTCAATGGCACTTAACAACAACACATATACAAGAGGGCTTCAAAAAGTTTGTGGTAAAATGGAATTAAAAGATAAAGGATCCTAGGACCATCAAGGGAGAAGAGTACAAGCAGACTGTGAGACCTTATCCTTATCCAGAGAAGCAGCGACACCAGAGATGGAGGCAGAGATGGGAACATGGAGAGAGGGAGCGGCTGAGGACTTTAGATTCATGGAAAGAGAGGGACTGAGAGCCGGTGGTCAGGAGGCAGACTTGCAGAATGTGCCTTTTGGTAGTGGTGTAAATTATTATATATGCCTGAGTGTTTAAAAAAAAAAAAAAAAAGAGCTAAAGTGAATAGAGAATTACCTGGAGGGGATTATAATAATTGTAATGAAACAAGGTGTATGATTTGTTGAATGTAAAACTGATGATCTGTCCTGTAAACATAAAAAGTTAAAAAAAAAAGATAATAGAATTTTCCCACAAATGTGTTGAAGCCCCTCATGCAATTCAGTAACAATGGCGACATCTCTTGAGTTGTAACCATTCTCACCATCCTTTTCTGAGTTGATCCTTCTCCATTAGCATGAACTCACTGAACCCTTTCAAGGTGCTGTTGTCACACAGAGATTGGTCTAACGAAAGTGTAAAGCACAAGGCAGACCGTTCTTACTAGTTAACTAGCTAACCTATTGTTTGGTTTTAAGATAAAGACTTCAAGGGATATTTTTGGATTAAAGTTTAAAGATGATCTAAGGGCAATAATGTCAAGGGTTCATCCAACCTTCATGGCTCCAGAAAGTGGGGTCCATGAGAATTTGAAATTCTATTCTGCGTTTTCCTCTTTTTGATCAAAATTTTTCTATAGAGTCTTTATCAAGAGGTTTAGTAATGGTAGACGGATATAATTTAATTCTTCTCATCTCCTGGCAAAAAAGATGAGGCACCAATTCATGGAAGCAATTAGCCACGCATTCCACATCCTCCTTCTATTCTTAGCTCTCCTTCTGCTTCTGTTGCTCCAAGTGAATAGAAACCAATTGAGGCTTGGATGGCAGTTTACAAGCTAAAAGGTAGTAAAATTCTTGGTTTTGTTGTTGTTGTTGTTAAGTGCCATTGAGTCAGTTCCAATATTTAGGTACTTTCAATGGATTGACAGAAGGATCAAGGAAGGCATGGAGAACACAGTAAAACCTTTAGACGAATTCAGGAAAACACTAGAAAATAAATGCAATTTGTGAAACAGTACAAAACCTGCAATTAGAAATAAAGAATACCAATCCTAAGAAATGGACAACACATTGAAAAGGCAAAGGAGTAGATGCAAAACAATGGAAGCCCAAATTACTGAGCTTGAAGATAAATCTCTCAATACCATACAATAGAAATAGAAATATAAACAGAAAAAAAGTGAAAAAATCCAAAGAAAGCCTAAGAGTTAATGTGGGACACTATGAAAAAGAACAACTTACAGGTGATTCGAATTCCAAAACAGGAAGAGACAGTTGTTGGAAAAAAACTTCCCTAACATCATGACAGATGAGAAGATAAAAGCATACAAGAAACTGAACGAACCCCAAGCAGAATAAATCCCAAAAGAAAATCACCAAGACATATCATAATCACACTTTCCAAAACCAAAGACAAGGAAAGAATCCTGAGAGCAGCTCAGAACATATAAGAAGTTACCTACAAAGGAAAACCAACAAGACTAAGCTCTGAATGAGATGACGTATACAAAATTCTGAAAGAAAAAATAACAAACCAAGAATCATATTCCAAGCAAAACTCTCCCTCAAATATAACGATGAAATTAGGACATTTCCAGATAAACAGATGTTAAAGGAATTTGTAATGACCAGACCAACTTTACAAATAATGCCAAAGTGTGTTATTTAACTGAGAACTAACAAGAGCAGACAACAACCTGAGATTACTATACATGACAACACCACCCAGAACTCAATCCAGATATAAAAATATTTAAAGTAAAGCAAACCTACAAGACTGAAAATAGGGAACCAGAGATATAAATGTATAATGAAGTCAACTACAAAACAAAAAGAGGGAATAATGTAGATCCAAAACTTCCAAATGGTGAGGAAACCAGTTAGATTTCAAGATAAAACAGAGTTTTTTAAATAGAAGGAAAAAGTTAACACATTACAGGTAACCTCAAAGGAAATTAATATATCTGCACATCAAAAATAAAGTGGAAAATCAGAAAGATTTAGTAAACATTTACAGAAATGAAAATGAAAAGAAAATCCACAAAAGGATTTTATGATTAAATTGTAATTGTTAGCAGAATTAATCACAATTGTCACAACTGTGATTTTAGAAGATGTATAACTAAAAAAGGGGAGTAGTTCAACTTTCATTTCAGGAACAGATGATCCCAGGACCTTCAAGAAGGAAGAGTATGCAAAACCGCTATTTTCCCATGTAAACAATCACTCAATTCACAATAAAAGCTTAAAAAGAACAAGGCCCAGGACCAAGTAAGCTTGCCTGAATGGTCAGCTAGGCTGGAAGTGGGTTCTGAGGAAAATCTGCCTAAGGAGGAACCAGCTAAATTCTCAGTGCCTTTTAAGGCTGTTCAGCGCTTGTCAGAACTAGTGGCTCAACCCCTGTAGGCTTACTCTCTATTACTGACTCTCAGTCTGCCCTTCAGAAGAACAGACTCATAATTCTCAAGTCTCCAAGAATTCTTGAGCTACAAGGCAGAGTCTGTCACCGAATACACAAGACACAAGACAGAGCCTGTTGTTGGACTGCTGGGTCTGGAGTCTCTCAGGTAATAGTTGCTAGTTTGGGTGTCAGCAATAGGTGGACACTAGATGGGACCTGGAGGGCAGGAGTTGAGGAGGAGAACATGCTGAAGAAGGTTATGATGAAGAGGGGTCAGTGGTAGTCCAGTGGTAGCCCAGAATCCTCAGGAAACCCTGGTTCAATTTTCTGCCAATGCATCTCATAAACAGGCAGCAGCAGTCTGTCTCTGGAAGCTTGTATGTCACAGGTTTTGCTGGAGCTTCCAGACTAAGATGGACTAGAAAAAAGTCTTGGTGCTCTACTTCCAGAAATCAGCTAATGAAAACCCTATGGAGTATTCATCTCATTGTGACTGGAAAGACCATGGGTGTGGGGCCAACTGACAGCAGCAAAGTCACACCTTGGAGGAGAGATTCAAGGACAAAGGAGCCCCAGAGACCTGGCAAAGGTCTCGGCCAGGAAGCAGGTCACTGGCCACTTGGCCTCCTTAAAGACATCCTCAGCACCGAGCCAGTGCTAAAGCAGACTTTCTGTGTCTTTACTTTTTTCATCATAGACATCATCCTGCTGTTGTTTTTCTGATTACAAGAGGAGTCTCAACTCTGAGGAGTCTCTGGTCTCTTCCCCTCCCTGAGGTGAGGTGAACACACAGGAGCCTGTTTCCCAGGCTTTACGCCCAGATACGGAGCAGCCAGAGATCCTTGTCTGGGTTCAAATTCTGACATCAGCAGTTACAGCAGTGATCTTTAATAAGTTGCTTAACCACCACGCTGTTGTTGTGATTAAGTGCCGTCGAGTCTATTCCAACTCATAGAGACCCTACATAGGGTTTCCGAGGAGTGGCTGGCTGGTGGGTTTGAACCACCAACCTTGTAGTTAGCAGTCTAGTGCTTATTCTATAGTGCCACATCATGACTCCTAACCACCATGGGCCTCAATTTCCTCATCTAGAAAATAGGCATGATAATAACAATATAGCTACCTTAAGGGTGATTGTGAGGATCAAATGAGGTAGCATGCTTAGAACAAAGTACATGAAAAAGCCAATACGGATTCACCATAAATGGTGAAAATCATGTATTCCTTACAGAGTGGAATAAAGAAAAGAAAGTTACATTCTCTCACACCTCTCGAAAATAGAAGAGGATTACTGTTACACTCTCATTTGGGGGCATAATCTGCCTCATTTTTGATCTGTGCATATAAACATACCTCTTACCTATCTTTTTTTATAGCAAAAATTATACTATACATGATTTTGAAATTTGTCTTTCAATCTATGAATTCTAAATTTGTAAAGCATTTATAAATTAAAGATT
>NW_006408589.1:6015851-6017470 GCF_000296735.1 Chrysochloris asiatica
GGCTCAAACTGACCTTGCAGTCCTACACAAGTGTATTGCCCTCTTTCTCCTTACATATTACCTCCCTGTCACCTGAGCAAACATGGGTCTACTCTCTAACCTGTGAATTCCTCTCCCCAGTTCCCACCTGGGTAACCCTCAAAGAATGTTTCTTTTCGTATGGAAATCTTCAGAACTCAGTATTTAAGGCTGACATTCAGTGTATGAAAATTTGAAATTGAAACACTATCAATCTTTAACAACTTATCATCAAAATAGAAATTCAAATTTACACATTTCTCATTGAAAAGTTTTGTATTCAAGAAATACACTTATCCTATTTAATCCTACCTACACAACCACCTCCACCAACAATTGCTGTTGAGTCAACCCTATCTCATGATATCCCATGCTCCATAGAGTTTTCATTGGCTGATTTTTTGGAAACATATTGCTAGGCTTTTCTTTTCAGATGCCTCTGGTTGGAGCAGCTGACTATAACTGTTTGCATCCAAACAGGGACTCCATAACTGTGCCAAGCCCTGGGAATGAACAGACACTCTCCTATTTAAAAGTCTTTTGCCACCAATCTCTCTTTCTGTACCAGCCTCTCCAGATATAGAGGTCTGGGCATTTTCTGGAAGGCATTCAGAAACTGCTGCGCTCAGTGATTTTCACACTGGGGCAAGCTCCGAGGTAGGGGGCATAAACTGTGTGTATCTCAACACTACAAGTATAAATTTGTTGTTGTTGTTAAGTGCCATCGAGTCGCTTCCGACCCATAGTGACCCTGTACAGGGTTTCCGAGGCTGTAAATCTTTACAGGAGCAGAAAGCCTCATCTTTCTCCCATGGAGCAGCTGGTAGTTTCAAACTGCTGACCTTAAGGTTTGCAGCCCGATTCATAACCACTATGCTACCAGAGCTCCTTATAAGTATAAATACGACCTGGAATTTCACTTTGATCCAAAATTTGGAACTAGGCAAAAAATTGAGAGTGGGAAGTTAAATAGTTTAGCCAGTAAGTCATTTTATGCATTTTCACATTAAAACAAACAGGGATCTATTATGCAATAGAATGCAAAACTTGCCTGCACTTTTTTTTTTTGGCCTGCATTTTTAAGATAAAGCTTACAAACTTCAAAGAAATAAAGGCTTCAGTGGGCTGCTTCAGGCCAAGCCCCAGGCCTCAGCCCCCTTGTGGGAACTTGTGTAAATGAAGTTTGAGAAACTAAGCGATTAATCACTCCTGCCACTGGCAAAGTGGGGCAAAGGCAATTAGGAGACTTTCTCCTTTGAGGTGTGCTCTGCTCTTTGGGCTTATTATCAATCAAAGCCAGATGCCCAAGGGGATGTGCTGTAGAGACTCTTGAGAAAAACTCTGAAGTACTGCTCCATGCCAGTGCTATAACGTAGGCAGAAAGAGTTTGTTTATGAAAGCAAATACTTTCCAGAACTTCCTGCTTTTCAGAACTCTTTCTGTTCTCTGGTCATATGTTGAAGAGTTAAGTTCAGCCTGCATTTAATTATCTTTCTCTTTTTTGTTTTTTAAACATTTGGTAACTTTTACATCATTCACCAGCTAAGGAGACAGATACAGAGGTGGAAGTAGGGAGCTACGGGAATTCCTAGATTCCTAAC
>NW_006408589.1:6018475-6020752 GCF_000296735.1 Chrysochloris asiatica
TGGTGAGCTTGAACTGCCCACCTTGCAGTTCATACTCACCTTGCCGTCCCAGTGCATTAACCGTCAGCACCACACCAGTGCACCTTAAATATTCAGAATCATGACTGAGGAGTCAGACAAGACTAAGGTTCAGCATTCAGGTACTACTACCGCCATCTTTGCATCCCATCTACCTACCCCAATGCACAAACTCAATGAACAGGATAAGAGCACCTGCCACTCACAGCAACCTTGATACTTTAGTTGTTGTTCGTTGTTAAGTGCCATTGAGTCAGTTCTGACTCATAGCAGCTGGTGGGTTTAAACTGCCGACATTGTGGTTTGCAGTCCAGTGCTGATCCTACAGCGCCACACCAGGAGTGTCCCTCCTGAGTGACCTGAAAAAAGAATGCTGCCTAGTCACACAGCAGAAGTGGCTTTGGCAGCAGAGGGAAGGAGCTAGCCTCTCATTCAAAATTACTCAGTTACAACCTAGGTAGACACTATATCCCCATGAGAGGACAAGTCCAGCCTCACTTCAGTAGTGTGTCAGGAACATCAACCAAGAACTCACACTGGGCAGTGTGGTCCCTTTGTCACTCATGTTGATTTGGAATCCAAGGTGTTCTTCCTGAGACTCCTTCCCAGAGAACCTCCCTCTGCCTCCAGTGGGTCAGCAGCAAACAGTCATCCAGGGCAGAACTGTCTTGGAACGAGGTAACTTATCTCCTATCCGGTAAGGATAATCCTGAAATCTCCAACTTCATGCATCAGAGAATAGGAACAACCAACATATTTTAGGGGCCTACACTGGGCCAGGTTTGGGCTAGGTGCTGGTTTTTGGGAGCTGAGGACTGAGAAATGCAGAGCCAGTTGAGAAATTCAGAGTCCAATCATTGCCTACAATGAATTGTAGATAGGTTCAATATCCAGCCAACGCACCCCACGTACAACCACCACTCATATGTCATTGGAGGCTAGCTTGTTCCTATGATGCTAAACAGGGTTTAGTCGAGCTTCCAGACTAAGACGGATTAGGAGGAAAGACTTGGTTATCTACTTCTGAAAATCAACTAATGAAAATGCTATGGGTCCCAACAGTTGGAAGCCCAACTCATCACAGAAATGGTGCCGGACTCAGCAGCCCATAGGTCTTTTAAGCATGGGGTTGCTGTGAGCCAGGGATTGAGCCAGCAGCGAACAACAGCAATGGATGAATGAGGCATCTCCCAAATGTCAGCTGTGAGAGTAGCAACACCACAATAGCTCTGTGTTCACATCTCACCTGCACCACCATCTACTTAACATTGTGCTTTAAATTAACTCACAAGATAAACTTTAAAAAAAAATCAGTTTTATAATTACCTGTATAGTTTTCCATAAATCAAAGGCTCCTCTAAAAGTAAATTGAAGGGAAAATAAAAGTGAAATGGTATTTTTCAACACCAGGGAGGTGCAGTTAATTACCTACTAAAAATTCTGACTTTGAGGCCAAAGAGAGAGATTGGTGTTGTTAAGTGCCGTTGGGTCGTTTCTGATTCATAGCGACACTGTATGAGTTTTCAGGAGTCCTGGTGTGGTTCTCTGGGTTAATTCGCTGGACTGCAAGGTTGGTTTAGCATCACAAGGTCAGCAGTTCAAGCTCACCAGTCACTCTTCAGAAACCCTATACAGGGTCACTATGAGTCAATGCTGACTCATCGGCACTTAACAACAACATAGGGTTTTCAAAAAGTGGCTGGTGGATTTGAACCACCAACCTTGCTCTTAGCTTGTGGTTAGCAGTCCAGTGCTTATCCTACCACGCCGCTCCAGGACTCCAAGAAAGAGATTAACCAATGTTAAAGAGATATTAGAGACAAGCTAGCACCAAGCTAAGGTGTTACACTTCATTAAAACAAGAGAATTGCAAGAATACTGAAAATGAGAATCACTTATGCACCATACAATTCATTGACATTTCATGTGGGTGAAAATGCCACCCGAAGTAGCCACACTCAGAAAAACATTAGAATAACTTTAATGCCTTTGTTGGATCTAGGGAGTATCGGGGGAATCCGGTGGCTCTGTAGGGTAAGCACTGGTTATAAACTACAAAATAGGCAGTTCAAGCCCACCAACCACTCCACAGGAGGAAGATGAGGCTTTCTGCTCCCGCCAAGATTACAGCTTCAGAAACCCTATACAGGATCATTTGAAGTCGGAACCACCTCAATGACACTTAGTAACAACAAAGGGCAATTTAACCAGAACATAAGCGGAGATGTGAAAGGGTGAACACAGCCTTGGGGAAACTGG
>NW_006408589.1:6021444-6022921 GCF_000296735.1 Chrysochloris asiatica
CTATAACATCGGTTCTGACTCATAGTGACCCTGTACAGGGTTTCCGAGGCTGTAAATCTTTATGGGAGCAGAAAGCCTCATCTTTCTCCCTTGGAACAGCTGGTAGTTTCGAACTGCTGACCTTAAGGTTAGCAGACCAACTTGTAACCACTACTCTACCAAAGCTCCTTAGGATAGTGGGAGGGGAAGAAAAAATTAAACAAATACCCTAATATGCTTTTGACTTGTTTTCTTCATGTGAAACCATGTTGTTGTTAGTTGTACTGGAGCCCATTCTGATTCATGTGTGCAGAGCACAACTAGGCTCTGTAGGGGTCTCAAGGCTATGACTCCTCAGAAACAGATCACCGGGTCTGCCTTCTGAGGCATCTCTGGGTGGGTTTCAATTACCAACCTTGTGGTTAATAGCTCAGCACTTAACCATTTATGTCACCAAGGGACTCATTTTTTTTTTAAATAAAATTTTATTATACGTAGGGCAAAAGTTTACATAAGAAATTAGATTTCCAGAACAAGCAAGCTGTTTGCCAGGGAGCCATCAAGGCAAGCAATCAAGTCCCTTCAGGACAAACCCCCCTCCAAGACTGAAACTCAAAGGAAACACATGAGCAGGAATGTAAGCTTGCTGGAGACCACACTGGTCTACATGTGAGTGGAAGTGGGGGAAAGTCAGTAATGAAGATAAGGGCTGAGTTTGACCACATCCCATAGACTCCTGTCAACTTTACCATGAGAAGGAGAAGAGGATTGGTTCAAAGTCTGGGGAGAGCTGAGGCCTTCTGAGCCCATGGACAATGACCTAGCCATGGAGGACTAGAGCTGAGAGTGAAACATCCAGCCAACTTGATGGCACTTAACAACAACAACAACATATATATGCACATATATAAAGAGAAGTTTATGTCAAGAAAGTGGCTCACGACTATAGAGATAGGAGAGTCCCAAGTGCTGACCAGGTGAACCAAAATCAACAGGTAGCTCCAGAAGGCAGGAATCCCAAGCCAGGGCACAGAGCAGGACCTCAGCACTGGAGCAGCGATGACAGCAGGGTATGCACAACCAAGACCTGGGCCAGCACACTGTAGAACTGGTGGCTTGGAGCACAGAAGCTGGGGCAACAGTAACAGGCTTGTATGCCCTCCTGTGGGAATCCAGTTTTCCAGGCACATTCATCGGGGGCAGGCCCAGCGAGCAAACACACAATAGAGCAGGTCATTGGCTCTGTTCAAAGAACTGGAGGTTGGAACATGACCCAGATACAAGATCCATACCCAACAGGGAAGAAAGCAAGTCTTTCCTGCATGTTCATTATATTGGGAGCAGGCCACACTCCCAAGGAACCATCCTTTCAATTGATTGGTTGCCCATAGCCAATCATCATAGAGTCAATTATCACTGCCAAATAACTGGGAATCCTCACTCAATCAAGTTGACACAGAATCTATCACAACACTTCAAAGAGATATTTTGCAGACTT
>NW_006408589.1:6023495-6025098 GCF_000296735.1 Chrysochloris asiatica
CTGGAGAAGGATATCATGTTTGGTAAGGTGGAGGGTCAGAGAAAAAGAGGAAGACCCCCAATGAGATGGGTTGGCAAAGTGGCAGCATCAATGGACTCAAGTGTGGCAACAGTAGTGAGGTTGGCCCAGGATCAGGCAGTGTTTCATTCTGCTGTGCATAAAGACGCTATGGGTCAGTACCAACTCGATGGGACCTAACAACAACAACAACAACTTCAATGGGCATTAATTGTGGATCCAAGTAAAATGAAATCCTTGACAACCTCAATCTTTTCTCCATTTATCATGATGTTAATTATTGGTCCAGTTGAGAGGAATTTTGTTTTCTTTATGTCAAGGTGTAATCCAGATTGAAGGCTGTCGACTTTACCTTCATCAGTAAGTGCTTCAAGTCCTCTTTGCATTTCAGCAAGCAAAGTTATGTCATCTATATATCTCAGGCTCTGGTAGGCTTACTAAACTGGCAGAATCTAGTCTCTAGATACTGATGACCATATGTGTCATGTCATGAGCAGAGCTTGACTAAGAATAAAATCCAATACAAAGGATAACAGAGTGAAAAGATATAGAGAACAAGGATCTGGGTGTTAGGAGTAGAATGAATTTTGCCCCTCAAAATATGTGTTGGAATCCTAATCCTGACCTACAGATGAAATCCTGTTTGAAAAGAGGGTTTACTTTGTTATGTTAATAAGGTCATACCAGTGTATGTCATAAGTAACTAATCACTTCTGAGTTATAAAAATACACACACACAGAGGAAGATGGTTCCCATATGAGGATCATCTACAAGCCAAGGAACACAGAAGCACCTGGCTTCCTGACTCTCATTTGGACTTTTAATCATTTCTGTTCTTTGAAATCATCCACTTGTGGTACTTCTGTTATAACAACACTAGGACATGAAGAAGACATTGGGTGACACTGAAGCTCTGAATCCAGCTGTGCTGGAAGATGAATCAATTATTATTATTATTTTCTTATGTCAGTATGAGTTGAGTTTCTGTAACTGGTCACAGAAAGACTTGTTGTATATAGAGTTTGTGTTGCTTCAGTGATTTTTTTGGATCCTCCCTATTTGGAGATGATAAGTCTCACAAGTTCAGTTCAACAAATGGGAATTAAGGGCACTATGGGAAGTGCGGAGAGAACAGGGAACACAAAGATGAATAAAACCATCTGCAGTGCAGTGAATTACTTCATGTGGCTCTTCTATCCATAGTCTTTGTAACTCCCACCAAATGACTTTTTTTTTTTTCCTGATGAGCCTGAGTAAGAGAAGATGGAAGATGTTGACAGACTTATATAATTTAGTTGCGTGTGATTTCTAACATGATTCATTGTGATTGTAAGAACTTGGAAACAAGGATGGGATTAGTCAATGTTCAAATCCTGCTGGGTATTAAAAGAGCCCGTTCAGAAGCAGTGTGTGTGTGTGTGTGTGTATGGGGAGGTGGAGAGGATTCTTACGACCATCAGAGAAGAAAGCATAGAGTACGGTATTTGGATCCAGAAATCCCTGTGCATTGAACCTCCTGATGCAGAGACAGATAGCTGTGACATAAGTGGATCAGCAGTAGAACCAGACAGAAAGGTGGGCTTC
>NW_006408589.1:6025889-6028497 GCF_000296735.1 Chrysochloris asiatica
GCAGCAGTCAAAAAATCAAGCGACATATTGTATTAGGCAAATCTGCTGCACAAGACCTTGTTAAAGTGTTGAAGAACAAAGACGTCAGCTTGAGGACTAAGGTTCACCTGACCCAAGCCATGGTATTTTCAATAACCTCATATGCATGTGAAAGCTGGACAGTGAATAAGGAAGACCATAAAAGAACTGATACTTTTGAGTTATGGTATTGGAGGAGAATATTGAAAGTGCCATGGACTGCCAAAAGAACCAATAGATCCGTTTTGGAAGAAGTGCAGCCAGAGTGCTCCCTGGAGGCCAGTATAGCCAAATTTCTCATACTTAGGACATATTGTCAGGAGCAACCAGTCGCTGGAGAAGAATATCATGTTTGGTAAGGTGGAGGGTCAGAGAAAAAGAGGAAGACCCCTAACGAGATGGATTGGCCAAGTGGCAGCATCAATGAGCTCAAGCGTGGTAACAATAGTGAGGTTGGCCCAGGATCGGGCAGTGTTTTATTCTGCTGTGCATAAGGTCACTATGACTCGGTACGAACTTAATGGCACCTAACAACAACAAGTATGAAGCTGTAATGTTGCTGTGCAGGATGAAGAGTGCTTTGCTGCTGCTCTGTGTGCAGGTCTGCCTTATGCACACGCACAAGCCTCCTTCAAAGAGCAGCCCAGGTACTGGGAAGGGAAAGTATTTGAGGACTTATTGCCCAGAAGCCCTAACCCTCAGGGTTGCTGTTGTTGTTAGGTACTATGAGTCAGTTCTGAATCACAGCAGCCCTGTATAGTGTTTCCGAGGAGCAGATGGTAGGTTTGAACCACTGACCTTGTGGTTAGCAATGCAGCACTTATCCTATATCACCACACCAGGACTCCTATAGGAGGAACATATAACTGAGTTGTGGTTCCATCCTCCAGTCATTAGAGGGTGAGTAATTCAACTGGTGCAGCAATGAGGTAAAAATTTCATGTTTTCCACTGCTTGCTTTTTTTTTAAATTGTGGATTGATTATCAGTTTTACGTTGAGCAAATCATATACCTTGTTTCATTACAATGATTATAATCCCCTCCATGTACCATCAGTTTACAGTAGTACTCTCTACCCACTTTAGCTTTTTTAAAAAAAAAACAACACTCAGGCATATATAATAATTTACACCTCTAAAGGGCATATTCTGCAAGTCTGCCTCCTGGCAACCAGCCCATCATCCGTCTCTTCCCATGAATCTAGAGTCCTCAACTGCTCCCCTTCACCATGACCCCATCTCTGCCTCCGTCTCTGGCATCACTGCTTCTCTGGATAAAGTCCCACATTCTGCTTGTGCTCTTCTCCCTTAAGGGTCTTAGGTTCCTCTGTTTCTGGACTATAAGATTAACCACTCCACTACTTTTGTTACAAAACTTCTACCTTTACCATTGTGACAGTCGTAATTAGTCATGATAACAATTATTCACTATTGGATCATACGCATCTTAACCCCATCTCTTTTCACCAGATCTATCTAGACAAGATGAAAACTATTCAGTGAGGACTCTACATTCCCCCACACAATCTTAAACTAAACTCCCTCTTGAAAATTTGTAAGCCAGTCACTTTGTGCCTTTATCTCCCCCCCCCTCCCTTTTAGGTAGCCAATGTCTAAGTTGCCCATCCCTATCTACCCTGTGTACAGAGGGGATAGCATTGAAACTTGATGTGAAGACTCCTTCCTTCTCAGTTGGTATTTAGAGTTACTATCTCCATGAGTATAGGTCAGGTTCATCAAATTGTAGCAATTTACCCTTGTTTCCTTCATTAAAAATAATTTTTTAAAAATCTTCCACTTGTCGATTTCTGATTATCAAACCATCGAGGCTAGGTCAAATGGGTACTGTCCACAAGTTTGGGTGTTCTTGTGCATCTCCCCTCACTTCATAGCAGCTGGATGCTTCACTCTCAGCTCTAGCCCTCTGTGCTATGTACTTGTCCATGGGCTCAAGTGTCCTCAGGTCTCACCATACTTTGGACCAACCAGCCTTCCTCTTCTCTCTCTCATCTCCAGGTCAACAGGAGTCAATAGACCATGGTTGAACTCAGCCCATTTCTTCATTGCTGCCTTTCCCCCTCTGCCACTCACCAGTAGACCAATGTGGTCAGCAGCAAGCTTACATGCCTGTTTGTGTGTTCCCTTTGAGTTTCAGTCTTAGAGAAGAGTTTGTCCTGAAGGAATTTGATTGCTTGCCTTGATGGCTTCCTGGCAAACAGTTTGCTTATTCTTGAGTAGCCAGTCATGCTGACATTTTTGTTTGGGGTTTTTCCTGATGATCTTTCTTTGAAACTGTATCTTCTGTCCTTTCTAGTGGGAATGTCCCACCTCATAAGGTTCTGGATGGGGCTCAGGATTCCACCTAAGGTCCTATACTCTTCAAAGGCTTTGCAAGAGGCCTAATTCACTGGGCAAGCTGTAGAACCCCTTTTAGGTATTCCAATCAGTTATGGGCTGAAGACAGGCTTACGAGTTTTCTGTAATCATGTTTCCCAACATTCCTTTCTATCCCACTCAAGTGTCTATTTTACAATAGTAGGCAAGGGAAACCAATATTCATAAGACAGTCAAGCATTTTAGTATTATTTCCT
>NW_006408589.1:6029347-6030404 GCF_000296735.1 Chrysochloris asiatica
GAAATGGGCTTCCCTTTTCACTCTTCTTCCTGAGATGTTTCAAGATGCCACTGTTGGTCGTTGTGACGTAACTCAGGATTTGATTTTCGGTCTGTTTCCTTTTTAGTCTGCCTGTCCAGCTCCACAATCCCTGTTTAGGCCTATTTCCTAAAGATAAACAGTTCAGGGCCAGCTGTGGCTGTTTTGTGCTGTCGTTTGGTTTTTAGTGGTAACTGTCACTTTAAATTTTGAGGAGATCTGTGCACATGCATAGTACAGCCCTCTGGGGGTGGAGGTGGGGTGTTCATTTGCTCAGGCACCCCCTCTAATCACCAGAATGGAGGTGCACAGACAGTGAGAGACCAATGAACTGACACACAAAAAAAGAGTGTCGACGCCTTTATCTCTGCAGGTTCTGTCAGGTGTCCGTGGCTGTTCTGATCCTTCCCCTACTTGGTCTCTCCCAAGATGGCAGCTCCAGAGACAGCTGAGCATCTTGAATTAGAAAGCAATAGACTTCTTGCTTCTGCTACAAATTCTCCTAGTTGTAAGCCTTCCAACCTTCTAAATATTCCTTTATATGTGGTTCAGAGTTCTGGCACCATCCCGAAAGCCTGCTTGGTCTGGTATTCTGTGTTGTTGCTGACAGAGCACCTCACTGCACTTCTACCCTCTCAGCCATCTTGTTTGTTCTCCCCACTGCTTGCTTTTGAAAGCAGTAAATACACCAAACTCTACTCACTTATAGCTCTGACACACAAAAATCCTCATTTGTCTTTGGTGACAAGTGCTCTTCAGCTACCTCTCACCTGGCCCAGTAGAAATTCCTAGCCCTTTAACTTGACACACACAGACACACACACACACACATACACACTCTTATGTATTTGCCAGGTACTGCTCTAGTGGCTTGGGTGACAAAGATAAATAAAACCTGACCCCTGTCGTAAAAAAGAGTCCTGGTGGTACACTGACACAGTGGTTAAGGACTCATCTTCTAACTAAAAGGCAGACCGTGCAAACCCACCGCTGCTCCTGGGAAGAAAGATATGGCAGTCTGCTTCCATAAGGATTTACA
>NW_006408589.1:6037079-6039735 GCF_000296735.1 Chrysochloris asiatica
CCTCCGATTCTCCAAACATACCTTTATATTTGTTTTAGAGTTCCAATACCATCTCGTGAGCCCTCATGGCCCGGTATTCCGTGTTGTTGTTGTTGGAGCTCCTCACTACACATCTTGCTGCTCGAGGTTCTCGCCGCTCGAAGTTCTCGCTGCTCGAAGTTGGAATATATGCAAGGCCATTTTTGACAACTTCCAATTTTCCTGGATTCATACTTTGTACATCTCATATTCCAATTATTAATGGATGCATGCAGTTATTTCTCCTTATTTTGAGTTGTGCCCCATAAGTAAATGAAGGTCTCAAAAGCTTTACTTCATTTGCATTATCATGGTCAACTCTACTTTGAGGAGGCAGCTCTTCCCCAGTCATATTTTGAATGCCCTCCAACCTGAGTGGCTCATTTTCTGTCACTATATCTGACAATATTCCGGTGCTCTCCATCATGTTTCGATAGTCAGCATTCTGATGCTGACAGTGTTCCACTGCTATTCATAAGGTTTTTGGTGGCTAAACATTCAGAAGTAGTCCACCTCCCTTTCTTCTGAATCTGTCTTAGTCTGAAAGCTCAGCTAAAACCTGTCCACTATGGATGACAACGCTAGTATTCAAAATATTGGTGTCATAGTTTCCAATATCACAGCAACCTTCAAGTCACCACAGTGTGACAAACTGACAGACCAATGATATCTTCATCTCAAATACCTTTTTAAAGCAACATAAAATGATTACATGATCTTCACTAGATGGAATATGCAGAAATCAAATTGACTACATCTGTGGAAAGTTCCATGTCATCAGCCAAAATCAGGCTAGGGGTAGACTGTGGAACAGACCATCAATTGCTCATATACAAGTTTAGACAGAAGATGAAGAAAATTAAAACAAGTCCACGACTGCCAAAATATGACTTTGAACGTATCCCACCTGAATTTAAAGATGATCTCAAGAACAGATTTGATGCATTAAACACTAATAACCAAAGATCATAAGAGTTGTGGGATCACTTCAAGAACATCAAGTCAAATATTATAATGAAATGTGCTAAGATCTGAAGTTAGAAAACCAAAAGGGAAGAAGACACTCAGCATTTCTCAAGCTGAAAGAATTGAGGAAAAAATTCAAGCCTTATTTTCAATACTGAAGGATTCTAGGGGCAAAATATTGAGTGATGCAGAAAGCATCAAAAAGTGGAAGGAATATACAAAGTCACTGTACCAAAAAGAAAAATGCTCGATATTCAACCATTTCAAGGCGTAGCATATGATCAAGAGCCAGTGATACTGAAGGAAGAAGTCCAGTGTTCACCAAAGACATTGGCAGAGAACAAAGCTCTGGGAATTTATGGAATACAAATTGGAATCTTTGAACAAACTGATGCAACACTGGAAGCACTCATTCATCTATGCCAAGAAAGGGATCCATATTTGTACCCATTCCAAAGACAGATGATGCAACAGAATGTGGAAATCATTGAACAATATCAATATCATATGAAAGCAAAATTTTGCTATAGATAACCCAAAAATGGCTGTAACATTATAGTGATAGGAAGCTGCCAAAGGTTTAAGCAGGATTCAGATGAGGATGTGGAATGAGGGATATCATTGGTGATGTCAGATGGATCTTGGCTGAAACCAGCAATGACAGAAAGATGTTTACCTGTGCTTTATTGACTATGCAAAGGCTTTCGACTGCGTGGATCATGACAAACCATGGACAACATTGCAGAGAATGAGTATTCCAGAACAATTTGCACATCCTTTGGTATGGATTGCACCTCAGTGTAAAGAAAACATAAATCTTCACCCCTGGACCAATAAATAACATATTGATAAATGACAAAATGTTTGGAATTGTTAAAGACTTCATTTTAACTAGATACACCATCGACACACATGGAAGCAATAGTCAAGAAATCAAACCATGTATTGCATTAGGCAAATCTGCTGTACAAGACCTCTTTTAAGTGTCCAAGAGCAAAGATGTCAGTTTGAGGACTACAGTGCACCTGACCCAAGTAATAGCCTCATATGCATTTGAAAGTTGGACAATGAATAAGAATGACTATAAAATAATTGATGCATTTGAATTGTGGTATTGGAAAAGATTATTAAAGGTACCATGGACTGCCAGAAGAACAAACAAATCTGTGTTGGAAGAAATACAACCAGAATGCTCCTTAGAATCGGGATGGTGAGACTTTGTCTTTCATACTTTGGACATGTTATCAGGAGGAGGAACCAGTCCCTGGAGAAGGACATCATGCCTGGTAAAGTGGAGGATCAGCATAAAAGAGGGAGACCCCCATTGAGACGGATTAGCACAGTGGCAGCAGCAATGGGCTCAAGCATAGCAGCAATTGTGAGGATGGTGCAGGACTAGGCTGTTGTACAATAGGGTTGCTATGAGTCAGAACAGACTTGACGGCACCTAATAACAACATACTCAAGGCCATATTTTGGCTTTTGGAGACTTGTTTAATTTTCTTTAGCTTCAGCCAGAACTTGCATATGAGCAATTGATGGTGTGTTCTACAGTCGACCCCTGGCTAGGTGTTTAAAATGTTCTATTGTGAATTATGTGATCATTTACATGGGAGAACATTAGCTTTACATTCATCCTATCGTACATCATTTCATTGCCATGGTTACAATC
>NW_006408589.1:6040150-6043437 GCF_000296735.1 Chrysochloris asiatica
TTGTCCATCCCTGTCTACTATGTGTATCGAGGTGGTGGAAATGGTCCTCGCTGTAAAGATTTGTTCCCTCTTTTGAGCTACTGCATCCATAGGTGTAGGTCAAGTTCATCAAATTGTATCAGATTGCTCTTTTTCTCCTCTTCTTTCTTCTTCTAGTTGAGTTCCTGGCTGGGTTTTGATTGATGGTATTGAACATCTCCATCTTCTTTTCCCACAGATGTAGTCAAATTGATTCCTGTGCATTCTAAATGGTGAGGTTCACATGTAGACTTACCTTTTATGTTGTTGAAAAAAGGTATTACCAATGAATAAGTCATTAGTTTTGCAAAATTTTATCATGCAATTTCCAGCATGGTTTCTATCATGGAGGGTATATTTTCCAACTACTGATCCTTCCTCTTTGCTTCCACCCTTTGTATTCCATTCACTAGTAATTATCAATGTATTTTGATTCCATGTTTGAACAATTTAAGACTGAAGAATGTGGTAGAATTTTTCAATTTCATCATCACTGGTAATAGTGTTTGGTGCATAAATTTGAGTAAAATGGTATTCACTGGTCTTCCTTGGTGATGGTTGTGCTGTGTCACTGAGTCAATTCTAACTCATGGTGACCCTGTATAAGACTTCCAAGGAGTTAACTAGTGGGTTTGAGTCACTGATCTTGAGGTTAGCTGTCCAGTGCTTATCTAACAGTGCCACACCAGGACTCCTTGAAGATATATGGATATTATCCTTTCATAAACAGCATTGTATTTCAAGACTGATCTTGAAATGCTCTTTTTTTTTTTTTTTACTATGAATGGGACACATTCCTTTTCCCGGCATAGTAAATCATCTGATTGTCTGATTCAAAATGGCCAATACCAGTACATTTCAGGTAATGCCTAGGATATCAGTCTTTATGTGTTCTATTTCATTTTAGATGGCTTCCAATTTTTCTAGATTCATACATTGTACATTCCACATTCCAGTTATTAATGGATATTGGATGCTATTTCTTCTCATTTTGAGAGTGCCCATAAACAAATAAAGGTTCCAAAAGCTTTGCTCCATTTACTTCATTATGGTCAACTCTATTATGAGTAGGCTCCTCTTCCCAGTTGTATTTTGAGTTCCTTCTAACCTGAGGAGCTCATTTTCCAACATTGTTTATCTAACAGTGTTTTTTTTTTTTTTTGGTATTCATAAGGTGATTAACCGTTCAGTTGTCATCTGCCTCTCCTTCTTCCTAGTCTGTTTTCATCTGGAGGTTCCACTAAAACCTGCCCACCATAAGTGAGCTTATTGGTATTTATAATATTGGTGACTTACCTTTCATAACCACAGCAACACACAGACTACCACAATATGACAGACAGACAGAGGAGTGGTGGTATCTGCCACAGAGAGGGCAAGAATATCACTGAGCCACTAATGCCCATGTCGTGTCTCTTTACCCCTGGATATACTTGTGTCAGTGTGGTTTTCCTAAGAATAAGGACATTCACTTTCATAATTACAAAGCAGTTACTAGCTTTAGGACATTTCACAATGATATAAAATGTTTATCTAATCTATGATCCATATTCTAGTTTTACCACTTAACCCAGTAATGAACTTTATAAAAAATTTTCCCCTTCATTTCAGGGTCCAGTCTGGAATCACAAAAACAACAACAACAATAACTAAAATCCACTGATTGAGTTGATTCTTACTATATTTACTTCTCATGTTTCTTTAGTCTTCTGTAGTCTGAGACAGTTTTTTCAGCTCTTCCTGTATTTTTTATAAGTAATATTTTGTGCTGATTTTGGTGGAGGTTTATACAGCACTTTAGGTTCTCATTCAACAATTTCTACACATGTTATTCAGTGACTTTGGTTACATTCTTCACAATATGTGAACATATTTACAATCAGCATTTAACATTCTATTGTAAGCAAGAGGTCTCCCTTCTTCCCTATTTATTTGTCTATTATTTGTATAGATTCATGCATTCCTAATGTTTCAGTGGTTTATAATAGATTATTGTCCTGAATTATTTTGGTCCTCAAGCTGCCCCAGAAATGACTAGTGAGAGTCCCCTTCAAGCTGGCTCTTGTGTCCTTGTGAAATGTCAGCACCATTTTTGTTGTTGTTATTGTACTTCCTCACTTTAAAACATAACAACTCGTTTAGGTCTTATCTTGTACTTTGTTTCTTCTAGCCCTGCAATTTACCATTCTACAAAAAAAAAAAAAAACTGGTTCCTTTTAGTAGAGAATGGTATTATTGCTTGAGATCCGAGTGCTAAATATATTACTATAATCATATAGTCATGCACACACAAGGAGGCTTAAAAAATTCATAGAAAAGATAATGATTTTTTCCATGAACTTTTTGAAGCCCCCTCATGTGTATACACAGACATTCACACAGTCTTATTATGTATTTTAAAAATCACAATGTCACACCAACACTGATTTCAATTTATCTCTTATGAGTTTTTCTTTCACTCCTTATCCTTATTGTATCTTCTGCAGTGAGAACCCTGGCTCCCAGAGACATCAACACATTTACTTATATGCTCAATCCCATAATATACCTGGAGTTTAGGTGTAGCACTATAGGATAAGTACTAGACTGCTAATTGCAAGATCTGAGATTCAAACACATCAGCCAATCCTTGTAAACCCTATACAGGGTCACTGGCAATTGGAATGCAAAGGTTGGAAACAAAAAGGAAGTATCCATAGTTGGAAAATATGGCCTTGGTGATAGAAATGATGATGGAGATCACATGATAGAATTCTGCAAGACAAATGATTTGTTCATTTCAAATACCTTTTTAAACAACATAAAAGACGACTATACACATGGACCTCACCAGATGGAATACACAGAAATCAAATTGACTACATCTGTGGAAAGAGATGGTGGAAAGCTCCATATCATCAGCCAAAACAAGGCCAGGGGCAGACTGTGGAACAGACCATCAATTGCTCATATGCAAATTCAAACTGAAGCTGAAGAAAATGAAAACAACTCCACGAGAGCCAAAATATGACCTTGAATATATCCCACCTGAATTTAGAGATCATCTGAAAAACAGATTGGATATGGTAGACACTGACGACTGAAGACCAGAAGAGTTGTGGGATGATGTCAAGAACATCATATAGAAAGAAAGCAAAAGGTCATTGAGAAGACAAGAAAGAAGGAAAAGATCAAAACTGATGTCAGAAGAGACTCTGAAACTTGCTCTCCAGCATAGAATTGCAAAAGCAAATGGAAGAAATGAAGAGGTAAAAAAGCTAAACAGAAAA